>NC_062231.1:2269447-2486947 GCF_902686445.1 Sciurus carolinensis
ATTTGGAGGCCAGCCTCAGCAACTTAGCAAGCTCCTAAGCAATTTAGTGAGACTCTGTCTCAAAATTAAAAAAAATAAAATAGGGCTGGGATGTAGTTCAGTGATAAAGCACCCCTGGGTTCAATCCCCAGTACCAAAGAGAAAGAAGAAGCAGACAGTTGATTTTCTTTGATGTGGGAGGAAAAGCCATATCATCAGGGTGGGGCACGGATGAACGAGCCCCGCTTTCTACAGACTGAAAAGTTCTGCAGCTTATTCATCTCAGGGCTCCAAATGCTTTATTGGGAGCAGCCCCACCTCCCAGGGCTGTGCCAACAGGCCATCTGCTGCTGGGGCTGGCCTCCCCCCTCCCCCAACCACAGCCTTCTCCCTGAACGACTGGCCCCCAACTGGCTGTAGCCATTAAAGAAGTTCCAGGAGAAAGAAAAACTGATCTTAGCCAGCCTCTTCTGCAACCTGATTTTTGCCTCTGTGGGTTCAGCCTTGTTGCCTCTGCTGATGTTCGACAGCTGTTCTTTGTTGGGAGCGCACAACACCTGCACCACTTTCCTGGGTACCTGCTCAGGGCCAGCCATGTTAGGCTCCCTGTCTCCTAGTCCTGTGCTGCCAACGGAAGCCTGGAGGGCTTCCCAAAGCTGAAGTCACACCGGGTCACCACCCTGCGGGAGAAACACCCCTGGCTCCTGTGGGCATGTGGGGCTGAAAGGTGGGCTCTTCTAAGGAACATTCTGGATACAGGGCTTGCTTTCTGGAATGTGCACACCTGTCCATCATGGCTGGGCTTTGGTTCTCAGATCATTGCAGGGGGCCTTCCCTGGTCACCCCCTCAGGTTGGAATTTGGGCCACCTAACAGGTATGCTTCCTGTGCTTGCCACTCGCCTGTGGCTCGGGCTCTTACAAAGCTCTTCACCGGGTTTCTGGACTATTTTGGGTACCACGGTGGTGGCTTGCCAACCCGTGAGAGGCACAAACAACTTCCTTTCTATTTTCACGCTGAGACAGGCTCCGGGCGGCAGGCGGCTTGCCCGGGGGTCACGTGCGCGGGACAATCAGATCAGGTTGCTCTGGTTTCGTTCTGAAAAGACGGACGCCTGTTGACAGCCCATCTTGGTTTCTCAGGGCTCCGCCACGGTTGTTAATCTGAGTATTTTTGCAAAAATAACCCCCAAAACCCTGAGAGGGGACGTTTCCAAGCGGTGATCAACAGCCAGGGGTGAATGTGGGCATTCCACCAGAAAGCCCGGAGCTGGCGGATGTCCCTTGGTTGCAAGGGACAAATGGGGAAAGCAGGAAGCTGCCAATGACCCGACCCGGACTTGGGGCTGGAGGGAGCCTGAGAGGGGGCGGAGGAGGCTCCACCCACAGCAGGTGTTGGGGGAGGGGGAGGGGAAGCAGAGAAGCGCTGGAAAAACCAGCAGGCAGCTGGACTCCCGAGCAGGCTGGCTTCTGGAAGGTTCCTGCCTCAGAGCCTGCATTGCAAGACTGGGGACCCGCAATGGGCAGATGACTCTAGTCCCGGGGCTTGGTGGAGGGGTCATCTGTTCAGTTGGGGACATAGCAGTAAACAAGAAGACAGGAAAGACCTGCCTCTTAGGGACCACATGCTAACTGGGGGGAGGCCCCAAACAAAACTTGCCACTGGATAAATAACTGTAAATGGGGACAGGTGCTGTAAAGGGGACTCCTTCAACTTAAAGTGGTTAGAAAAGACCTGGCTGAGCCTGGCGCGGTGGCACATGCCTGTCATCCCTGTAGATCTGGAGGCGGAGGCAGGAGGATTGAGAGTTGGAGGCCAGCCTCAGCAATTTAGAGAGGCCCTCAACAACTCAGCGGGACCCTGTCTCTAAATAAATCTAAAAAAGACTGGGGATGCCGCTCAGTGGTTGAGCACCCCTGGGTTCAATCCCTGGTACCAAAAACAAACAAACAAAAAGGCCTGGCTGAGCGGGACACCCGCAGGAGGGGCAAAGTTGGAATGCCAAGATTGGGGGGCAGGGTCGGGCAGAGCCTGAGCGGGTGCAGAGATGCTTGCCAGCAGCCTGCTCCAGCCGGCTCGAACCTGCTCACGATTGCAGATCCTGCACATCTCTTCTCGGTGACATCTCATTAATAGCTCCAAACCAGCCACGGTGGGAGCAGAGTTTGGCAAACACACGGGGACCCCCGCCACCCCCAGTTGTTAAGCATTTAACAGCACTGATTGGCAGATCTAGGCGCCAGAAAGGAGGCCTTGGAGCTCGTGAGCAGGCACCAGGGAGAAGGGAGATGAGGGAGGATTTCCAGGCAGCCAGGTTTGGTGCTGTGGCGCTGGGAAGTCCCTGGAGGCTTGAGAGCAGAAGGGTAACATGATTTGATTTCACTTTGCCAGGCAGAATCTGCAAAGCAGACTCAGGTCCAGGGAACAAGGAAATGGCGGGAGGGAAGACGGATTGAGCAGAATTGGATTCCAGGCAAGATCTGAATCCAGGGACTAAGAAAAAATTCAGTAGCAACAGCAGCAGCAGAAATTTAAGACCAGAATGAACAGGGGAGCTGGCCTGTAGGTCTGCGCATGCGCAATGGGGGCCGGAGGCGGGGCTGGGTAGCAGGGCGGGGCCGTAGGGGCGGGGCTATGGCCGTGGGGCGGGGGCGCGGGGCGGGGTTAGGGCAGCAGGGTGGGGCCACGGGAGGCGGAGCCTGCAGGTGCCTCTGAGGAACCCATCCATGCAGAGAAAAAGCGAAGCCACATCTTCATGGGCCACCAGCAGTGGGGCAGCCACGTCAATCAGCAAGCTCCCCAAATCTCCACGTCTCTACGGATAGAACCCATGGTCTCCCCTGCATGTCCCCCAGGGAGATCAGTGGCTCCAGAGTGACTGACAAGTTCTGTGGCTGCCTTCGGACCGCCTGTGCGTTCCCGGGAGTCTCTGAGTAGCCCCTCGTTCCGCCCTGAATTAAAGCGGGTGCCTTTCAACCAGAGACTTGGGGAGCCTCTCTAACCCCAGACCAGTTAAACCCAGGGGAGTGGGGTCCAGGCCTCCAATATTTTTCAAAGCCCCTGAAGTGATTCCAGTGCGTGGCCAACCTTGAGAACCACTGGATCAAGAATGGCTGCAAAGAAAGAGACCCAAGTGTTTTCCCCCACGTGTGGTTGGGGAGTGGATTCTATTAACAGGCAATTTCAGGCAGGGTGACATGTCTCTTGCCATTCCTTTGGGCCCTGAATGAAACCCTGAAGCTCTCCTCTGCCCAATGACCACCAACCACGGTGAGCAACTGACGTGTTGTGAGATCTCGCCTCATCCTTTGTCGGTTTGCATTAACTGTAGGATGAATTAATCCAACAGCTGCTACGTTCCCAAAGGATGTTTAAGTACTTGAACCATCCCTTCTGGAATTTAGCCCCTTTTAGAAATGGGAAATGACTGGGTAGAGGTTCCACCCTTGTGACCGATTGACCCCATAAACGTCAGGCGGGCGGGTGTAATCTACCCACCCTGATGTGTGATCCTACGGCAATGGTGGACATTCCATGGAATGACAAAGAGGGCATGAAGCATTTAGCTACTTTACAGATGAGAGCAAAATTCACAGAAGTAGCTCGATGTGGTGGCGCACGCCTGTCATCCCAGTGGCTCGGGAGGCTGAGGCAGGAAGATCACAAAAGTGAGGCCCTGAGCAACTCAGTGAGACCCTGTCTCTAAATAAAATACAAAAATAAATCAAACTATATTTACTCCCTGGCTTGAAAGCCAGGGCAGGGGGGACAGATGTCAAAGGTGATTTGGAAACTGAGACTGCTCCAAAGATAAAATATGTACCAGGCAACACAAACCGGTACCTTCACCTGTTCATACAACTTGACCAAAAGGAATTGTACAAAGAACGCAGGATTCTGAGCAAGTTGGTTATGAAGTCAGCATACACAGCACCTGGCTCCTGCCCAGTGCCACTAGGCTCCTGCCGATGTCACAGAACTGAAGATGGGGAGCCCTCTCTAAGACCTGAAAGCCAGGTGGGGATATATTCCCATTTAGGTTTTACCAATTTGCTGTGTGACTTTGGGCAATGGACTTAACGTCTCTGATGAATTTTGCTCTCATCTGTAAAGATAAAGCATCCAGGAACGGGAGGATTCAAAATCGCCTACGTGGTGTTAACAGAGGAACTGACAGGTAGCAAAGGCTCATTCAAACAGCAGCTGCGATTACCCATCCCCCCTCCCCGCCCCCACCATGGTCGCTGTCAGCAGAACAGGCAGCTTCTTGCTGTAGCATCCTCTTTGCCTAAAGGGAACTTGAGCTCTCGGAGGATTGTCTGCTAAGAACCCTCGTCTTGAAAATTGGATATTTAACAATCAAAATTGGCCCCCGGGGGGAACCAGCCCCTATGTGGGCCTGCCACGTGCCCGCCCGCCACCTGGTGCGTAACTGTGACTCAGTACAAGTGACAGTCACAAGTATCAACTTGAATGCTATCGTATTATTTGTCCAGGTGAGGAAATAAAGTTTTGAGGGTTGGCTCATTGCCTGAAGCTCCCAGGGAGAGTCAGAATCTGGGCTCCATTCTGCCTGGCTCTCAAGTCTGGCTGGCTTTCTTTCTTTCTTTCTTTCTTTCTTTCCTTCTTCCCTTCTTTCCTTTCTTTCTTTTTTTGTATCAGAGACTGAACCCAGGGGTGCTTAACCACTGATTAACATCCCAACCCTTTTTATATTTTATTTAGAGACAGGGTCTCACTGAGTTGCTTAGGGCCTCGCTAAGTTGCTGAGGCTGGCCTCCACCTCACGATCCTCCTGCCTCAGCCTCCCAAGCCACTGGAATGACAGGCATGCGCCATCGTACGGGGCTATTTTATTTATTCTTTATTTTTATGTGGTTCTGAGGATGGAACCCAGTGCCTCACACAGGCTAGGCAAGCGCTCTACCACTGAGCCCCAGCCCCAGCCCCAGGATTCAGTTTTGATTGGCTGCTGATGTTCTGTAAGCTGTAGGCGCCGTGGTCTCGCTGACTTTGCTCTCAGGCTTCTTTCTTGCCTCCCTAGGGCCCTCGTCTTCGTGTCCCATGGCGCCGGGGAACACTGTGGCCGCTACGACGAGCTGGCGCAGATGCTGATTGGGCTGGACATGTTGGTGTTTGCGCATGATCATGGTGAGTTCGGATGCTGGCGGGCGGTCCCTCCTCCATCCGTCTTCTTTCTGTAGGATGTGGATGTGTCGGAGTTAAACACGTGTCCTTATGTAAGCAGAGAAATAGGTCCGACCAGCGGAGTCTGAGACAGATCGGAAACTCCCGCTGGAAAAACCCCAAGTTGGGTACGTTTACCTAAGAACCTGCCCCGGGTCAAGTAGCCTCCCTTCCGGTTATCAAGCGCTGTCTTGCAAAATGGGCCCTGGTTTTCTCCCAGGGGGCTTCAGATGGATTCGGTGAGGCTGTTTAAGTACAATCTCAACCCTGGATGACTCACAAGAGGTTCCCAGAGCATTTTAAGCCGGGAGAATAGAAAAAGTCTCAAAAGGCCACACCAGCTGCAAGAAAACATCAAACGAGTAATCCCAGCAGCTCAGGAGGCTGAGGCAGGAGGATCGCAAGGTAGAGGCCAGCCTCAGCCACTTTGTGAGACCCTGCCTCAGCCTCCGGAGCTGCTGGGATGACGGGGGCTTGCCACCACACCTGGTTCTGTAACACAATTTATAAAAACATTGATTTCTATAAATCTGATGCTGATTCTGATTGCATGGATCTCATTGCTCAAGAGTATTCTAGCATTTCATTGTTTAGGCAGAAATCTCAAAGCCCTGTGTCTGTGGGAGTCTGGCTATTTCTCAGCATGCGCAGTGAACCGGGGTGCAGGGTGGTGCTTGATGAGGATCAAATTTAGCTTTGTTTTCTATGTGAACCTTCCAACTTTTACAGAGTAGACTTATGCATTTGAACGGATGCCTGCCATTTATTGTCACACAATTTTTATTGTTACCCCCTTTTTTTTTCAGTACTAAGGATTGAACTCAGGGGACCCGACCACTGAGCCACATCCCCAGCCCTATTTTATATTTTATTTAGAGACAGAGTCTTGCTGAATTGCTTAGGGCCTTGCTAAGTTGCTGAGGCTGGCCTCCAACTTGCCATCCTCCTGCCTCAGCCTCCTGAGCCGCTGGGGTGACGGGTGTGCCCCATCACGCCCAGCTCAGACTGTCTTTTAACTGAGACACACCGACCCAGGCCCGTGTCCTATTCAGGTAGAAGTCCCCATAGCCAGTTGAGCTGGACTCTAAATGTTTAGCAGGAAGGAACAGAAAGGGGAAGGAGCCCCTGGCCTGGGAGGCTTGGGATCTGTAAGGAACCCCTTTGGACATTTGGGGGTGGTGGAGACATCTGGGCAGGGAGGATGGGATGGCTTCTTGGAATCGCTTTCGGGCCTGGGAACAGGGAGGACCTGCGAGGGGATCCCAGGCAGGACCTGGCGAGGGCGCGATGCAGCAGGCGGAGGCGGGAGCGGCGGCCACCTCTGCGCAGGTGGGGTTTCCTGTGACTCTAAACACAGCCCAGAGGAAACCAGGGCTGGCGTGTCCACCGTCCCTGGGCCTCCCAGCTGCTCACGCTGACTCACTGGAAACCCCTTGGTCTTCCACGCAGGCGCAGGCGGGCTGACCAGGGTGCCTGGAGAGAGGGGGCGAGGGAGGGCGTGCGGGTCCTTCCAGGCAGAGAGTGGCAGGAGGCGGCAGCCGCTGACTCCGGAACGTGGTCATTACAGCTCTCCCAGCGCCTTCTGCCTGAAATATCTCCCTCCCCAAAAGCGTCCTCCTGGCTCCTAACATGGCAGGTTAAAAATAGGCTTGCCGCAGGGGGCGGGGCTCAGTGGCAGAGCACCTGCTTAGCACCGAGGCCCTGGGCTGCTCCATCCCCAGCACCACACACACAAAAAAAACCCAAAAAACAAAACAAAACAAAAGTCTTGTAAGAATACACTTGCTGCTGAGCGTGGTGGCGCACGTCTGTAATCCCAGCGACTGGGGAGGCTGAGGCAGGAGGATCGCAAGGTAGAGGCCAGCCTCAGCCACTTAGCGAGGCCCTAAGCAACTCAGCGAGACCCTGTCTCTAAATAAAATATAAAAAGGGCTGGAGGTGTGGCTCAGTGGGTAAGCACCCCTGGGTTCCATCCCTGAGACCAAAAACCTAAAAACAAAACAATAAAAAAAATACACTTGTGGAGGCCAGAGCGTTCTCTTTATTTACAAAGTATAAAGGAACCATCCTCCACTGATTAACAGTGAATTAATTATCTGCAAATATTTGAGAGAAAGTGCTAAAGGGAGATGTGTGTGTGTGTGTGTGTGTGTGTGTGTGTGTGTGCTGTGCTCTTTCTTCTTTTCTTTTTTGACTCAAGAGTAAGAGAGAAGAGGAAGTTTGCAAGGAATATGCCGGGGCGGCCGCTAGGTGTGATTCTGGTTGAGGGACGGGCCCCACATGGACAGAAAAAGAATATTTAGAAAATTCGGGGGAGAAAAAAAAAAATAAAAAAGCGCTATGCCTACCAGGAGACAGCTTTGAGTCCAGGTCCCTTGAACGATGTCCTCCCAAAATAGCTCTGCCATCCGTTAGGAGGAAGGTGTCTTTGTTGGAAATGTTTGAAAAAAATGTGTTGACAGGTTTTTTTTTGTTTTTTTTTTTGCTTAATAAATATGAGAGAGAAAATTCTAGAGTGAGGTGCCCTTTAAGTCTTCAGTTCCCTGGGCTCTGCCTCCGAGCTTGGATGGCCATGAACTTCACGTTAGAGATAAGCACAGGACCAGGGGACTGCCCGGATCAGCACCCCAGTCTCTGCCGTGTCCTTCCTCCTTACGTTCCTCCTCTTCTTCCATATCGGTTCTTTTTTTTTTTTTTAATTTTTTTTTTTCTTTGATAGACTGGTGATCTTAGGCACCCCTCCTGGTCACCTTGGAGCACCTAGCCTTGGACCCTCATCACCCAACGTGGTGACCTTGGGCACTCACCTTGGGACCTTGGGTTCCTAGTCCTGTGACCTGAGCCCATCCAGCCTGATGCACTTGAACATCCAATCTCGTGAGCTTAGACCGCAGGCCAAGTGGTTAAAGATAAGAGACGATCTTAGAGAGAAACCGCTTCCTGGTTTGATTTTTTCTTTTCATGATCTGACACCCTGGGATTGAACCCAGGGGTGCTTAACCCCTGAGCCACCTCCCCAGCCCTTTTTAGATTTTATTTAGAGACAGGGTCTCGCTGAGTTGGTCAGGGCCTCACTAAGTGGCTGAGGCTGGCCTCCAACTTGCGATCCTCCTGCCTCAGCCTCTGGAGCCGCGGGGATGAGAGGCGGGTGCCACCACGCGCTGCTGGTTGTGTATTTTTACACACTTTCAAGACACCTGCTGGGCCTCCGGACCCCTCCACACCTTAGTTCGCATGTGTGATGTGGCTTGGACACAGCACGCTCCCTGTTGGCTTCTCAGTTCTCTCTGAAAAGTGAAGGAGGATTTAGGAGGTTTTCTGAAGCGCCCCGTCCCCTGGAGCTCTAGGGAGGAGCTCCAGGAGGCAGCAGCGTGGGGCCCAGCGTCCTTCCTGTGCCCTGTTCGGGGACAGTCAGCCTGTCTGTGTAGAAGTTCTCCTGTTTTAAGCATTCTCTTCAGGAAATGCTTTCTGCAAGCCCCGTCGCACTGAATCACTCAGGAAATTTCTTCCAGTTCCGAGATTCTCAGGCTCTCCGTGAGAAACCAGGGATGAAAGCGCTCTGCGGACTTCAAAGGACTGCGGAGTTGTGACCAGAGGCCCTTATGGCTATTGTCCAAAGGAGAGGGCAGCGTGACGGGCGGAAGGGCTGGCCCAAGGTCAGGGTGGACGGTGACCAGATGACCATGAGAACAGGACCCGTCTACGGAGCTCACGGCACGCCAGGCGGGGAGCTGAGCACCCCCAAGTGTTTACTGCGACCCAGTAGGTCACGCGCGACTTCGGTGGGTTCAGTCCCTGGGGGTTTTGCCACCCAGATGTGTGGGGCTCTGGAACACCGGCAGTACCATGGTCTCCCTGGACCTCACTTTTCTCATCTGAGAAATGGGGAAGGATGCTGCTTCCCTCCTGGGAAGTGCCAAAGGTAGGAGGAGAGAGTCTGAGTGGAGCTGCTGCTGGGAAATATTCCTTTACTGAGTAAAGTAGAGCTGGGTGCATAGCGCACACCTGTCATCCCAGCAGCTCGGGAGGCTGAGGCAGGAGGATCGCAAGTTGGAGGCCAGCCTCAGCCACTTAGTGAGGCCGTAAGCAACTCAGTGAGATCCTGTGTCTAAATAAACTATAAAAAGGGCTGGGGATGTGGCTCAGTGGTTAGGCACCCCTGGGTTCAATTCCCAGTACCAAAATATATATATATATATATATATTTTTTTTTTTCCTTCTCCTAAATTGCCATGTGGATTAAGTTTTCATTTAGATAGTTTTTAACAAAGATTCTGACATATGTATTTTCTATAGTTTGGATCTGGAACATTCCCCAAAGATTCATGGATAAGAATCATGGTCCTCAGTTTGGCACTTTTGGAAGGTGGTGGCTCCTTTAAGAGGTGGGGCCTAATGGGAGGTTTTAGGTCATTATGGTCATGCCCTTAAAGGAAATGATAGGGTGCTGTTCTCTTCCTCTCTCTGTCTTGTCCTGGCCATGAGGTGAGCAGCTTTGCTCCACCACATGCTCCCTACTGTGATGTGCTGCTTTGTCACAGGCTCAAAGCAAAAGGACCCAGCAACCATGGACTGCAAGGCCAAATGAACCTTTCATCTTCATAAGTTGATTATCTCACCTATTTTGTTACAGCATTGGAAAGCTGACTAATGCAATAGTTAACAGCTATTTATTACCATTGCAGCCCTCAGGCCACGTGTCAGTTATCTGCCAATGATACACACTGACAATTGTTTGAACCCTATTTCTTAATAGTTAAAACCTACCTAAATTGAATAATATCATAGACATCATTCTGAGACTATTCTATATACATTTCTGGTATTATTTCTGTTTTGGGAATTAACTAATTTCTTTGGGGATCCTTTTTCCGTCTTATGGAACAGAATCCCCCAGGGTAATAATTTCTCAAGGAATTCCTTCATCGCTCATGCAGGAAACATTTATTGAGTACCTCCTTTGGGGTTTCCACTGCGGAGTTCAAAAGGAAATGGAGCCAGCCCTGGGAACCTCAACCTGAAGTCCAGCCCCAAGTGGGTTGTTGAATGTTTTGCCATCAGGAATGAAATATGGCATTTGTCCACCATCCCGTGGATCAGGGAACGGGACACACAGTCTTTGTAACTTTGACATTGCTGCTTCGTGCTTGCGTGACCTTGGGAAAACTCCCTAACCTCACCTCCATTGGTTTATTGAATGAGACGGAAATGACCGCCCTGGGCGGAAGAATCATGGAAATGACACAGGCCCAGTGACTGCCACCAAGAACGAGGAAGGAGACAGACAAGCTTCAGAAGCAGGCTTCGCGGAGGGCCCGTTATGGGATTCTGGCAGAAGTGAGCCCGGGAGGCGTACCAGGAGCAGGGAGCCGAATCCACCCTGAGGGTCATAACTGGGGAAATCTTCACAGGACCTGGTTCTGTCCACCTTGGACAAGTTACTAACCCTCCCTTTCCCCACCCATGACACGGACTCCTGATATCATCTACCTCAGGAGGATTAAATGAATATTGTAGCTGCCAGGCCTTCCGGGCACATAGTAGGTGCTCAGTAAATAGCCACGCTGCCCTTGAACTCCAGCACGCAGACCCCTTTTCTCTGCTCCACACGTTAGACATGGTCTTCGAGAAGAGGGACATTTTTTTCTCCCCCAGTTCCCTCACATTAACTTGACAGCTTCCATCTTTTCTAAATGGCGACCTTTTCTGTGAGCGCTCCAAAGTAAAATGGGAAATTTCCTCAGGATGCCCATCTTTCTTCATTAGGAAATCCCGGGCCCGCCCCGTGAGCGCCTTTGCTGTTCTGATTGGTCAGACACGACAGGAGAATGCACGTGACACGTCATCTGTAAATGGAGGACAACTTCTCATTCTTCTGGTTGTTCGTGATGTAGGATCACACGGGTGATCCTATATGATCATATATGCACATAGGGTGATATTATTCAATTCTTGCTACTGTCCTTCCTATCGCCATATCGGCTCCCCTCCCTTCTCCCTGCTCCACCTAATCCAGTGATCTACTATTCTTCTCTCTGCCCACCCCCATTATGGATCAGTGTCCGCATATCAGGGAGAACATTCGGCCTTTGGTCTTTGGGATTGGCTTATTTCACTTAGCATGATAGTCTCCAGCTCCATCCACTTAGTAGCAAATGCCATCATCTCATTCTTCTTTAAGGCTGAGTAATATTCCATTGTGTAGATGTACCACAGTTTCTTCATCCATTCATCTGTTGACGGGCATCTAGGTTGGCTCCATAGCTTAGCTATTGTGAACTGAGCTGCTGTAAACATGTGTCACTGTAGTAGGCTGATTTTAAGTCCTTTGGGTATAAACCGAGTGGAACTGGGTCAAATGGTGGTTCCATTCCAAGTTTTCTGAGGAATCTCCACACTGCTTTCCAGAGTGGCCACACCAATCTGCAGTCCCACCAGCCAAGGATGAGGGACCATTTTCCCCTGTGTGACTGTCCTTACAGGCCATTTCTATTGTAGACATCTCTTGGAGACCTTTTCCTTTGATGACTTCTGGTCTTTTATCCACTGTTGATTTCATCTTTAAAAAAAGAAAACCTAGGGCTGGAGAGATAGCTCAGTTGGTAGAGTGCCCGCCTCGCAAGCACAAGACCCTGGGTTCAATCCCCAGCACCGCAAAAAAAAAAAAAAAAAAAAAAAAAAAGTATTAAAAAAGAAAATCTAAAAGGGATTTCTGGGGCAGGTTCATGTGAGTACCAGGTTAGTCGCATGTGAATCAGGTACAGTGTTCATTCTGCTTCATCCAAGTGACAAATATCTGTAGCTCTTGGGAGGTCTATAGCAAGCGTGTGCTCTGAATTCTGAATGGTGAGTGAGGGGGTTTGGAAACCCAGTGCTGTCTTTTCTTGGGTCTGAGCTGGAAGTGCCTTGATAATTTACCATGTGGTTATCTTTCAAAAGGAATTTATCCCAAAGGCATAAGTCACTCATTCGGAATTATTCATATGGCCCCTTAGATGAAAATATTTAAGGTTTTCTGGTGAGAAGAAAACAGACATCAGTCTAGATCACTGGAAGAAGCAGTTTCTGAAGTATTTCAATGAATCATTTGTTGACGACAGGGAAAAAGTCAAATTACACATGATCCTGTGTTAAAAAGAAAAGACTGAATAATCCCAGGGAAGAAATTCTCCGCACCAGGGATGTTATTTTCCATGGTTCAGAAACTGAGAAAAAATATATACCTAATTGTAGACCTATATTTGGATGTAGAACCAAAACATAGACCTTGGAGTGTGAAAGGGTCAAGTTTAAGTCAGTTCAACCACTTACTTGCTGTGTGACTCTGGAAAAGTTACTCAACCTCTCTGAACCTCAGTTTTCTCATCTGCTGCAAGAGAAGAATCAAAATCTCTTCCTCTATCTTAGGGTCAGTAGGGAGGTGTGCATGTGTAACTTATTTGTAAATCATAAAATAAGATTTCTTATAGAATGAAATGTAGCAGGAAATGAGAATCAGAGGCCGAGATTTGGAAGCAATGCTTTAGGAGTGGCGCCTCAGCCCAGAGGGATGATCCCGGAAGTCCCAGCCCCGAGCGCAGCAGGCTGTTGCTTTTGTTGATTAATTTTTATTTTTATTTTCTTGATCCCAGGCATTGAACCCAGGGCTGCTTCACCACTGAGCCACCTCCCCAGCCCTTTTAATTTTTTATTTAGAGACAGGGTCTCACTGAGTTGCTTTCGCTAAGTGGCTGAGGCTGGCCTCCAACTTGCGATCCTCCTGCCTCAGCCTCCCGAGCTGCTGGGATTCCAGGCGTGTGCCACTGTGCCTGGCTGATTAGTGTTTATTGTACCCCTGATTTTCCAGGCACAAAGCTTTACAAAACTGGTCTGGTTTGAGCCTCATGAAGTAGGTAAAGTAAGTATCGCACGGGAGAGCTGGTGAGCTCCCCCACACCTTCCCTCTCCAAACACCAGAGCTTAGGTAGTTGCCACCTGAAATGCCCGGCAGCAGGGAACCCAGATTACACCCGGGCCTCACCTTCTCCCTCCTGTGTAGACCCAGGATCCCCAGACCATGGCTGCAAGGGGAAGGTCTAGCTGCCGTCCACCCTCTCGGCCCCTGAAGTCCTTATTTCTACCTTTGAGCATCTCGGCAATGCGCACGGTGACCAAGGACATGGGATGCCCAGGCAGCGTCAGCTCTGTCCCAATGTATAAATTTGTGCAAACGCCAGAGGACATCTTTAAGACCAACCGATGTTCCGGGGCTGGTGACCAGGCAACCTCCAAATGCCAGTGCTGGCCAACCAAAGCAGGGGTCCCAGCCCATGTCTCTCTGGGTGACTTTCTTGTCTCCAGGGCTTGTAACGTGTTTGACTTACTTTAAGACTGCAGTCTCTGAGCCGGGTGTGGTGGTGCACGCCTGTAACCCCAGCAGCTGGGGAGGCTGAGGCAGGAGGATCGCAAGTTAGAGGCCAGCCTCAGCCATGTAGCGAGGCCCTAAGCAACTCAGTGAGACTGTATCTCTAAATAAAAAAATAAAAAAGGGCTAGAGATGTGGCCCAGAGTTTAATTGCCTTTATGATCAATCCCTGGCGTGCACACACACACACAAAGTGCAGCAGCATAGAAAAGTCTCAGGACGAAATAGATCTGGATTCCCATTTCACAGATGAGAAAACTGAGGAGCACTCAGATGCAGGGAATGTGACATACTGAATCCAAAGTAGGATGGGGATTTGAATAAAGGCAACGAGATAGGCATGCAGAGGAAAGGAGAAGGGAAATGGATTACATGATGCTCGTGCCACTAATCTATGACCAATTCATTGAGGTTTCAAAATCCTTCTGAATGTTCTTACATCAACTGAAGGCCCAAGAACCGGAGGCTCCTGGAAGGGATTGCGTTGTGAGAGGCATGCTGAAATATTTAGAAATGAGGTGTCATAATGTCGGTAACTTTCACTGAAAGGATTCAAAAGAATGTTAGCCAGGTGGACACCTGTCATCCCAGCAGCTCGGGAGGCTGAGGCAGGAGGATTACAAGGTGGAGGCCAGCCTCAGCCACTTAGTGAGGCCCAAAGCAACTCAGTGAGACCCTGTCTCTAAATAAAATAGAAAAAGAGCTGGGGAGGTGGCTCAGTGGCTAAGCACCCCTGGTTCAATCCCTGGTTAAAAAAAAAATCCATTCTGGAGAGCGTGTACCCTCCGGAGCCTTTTCCTGAAGGGCACCCCACAGCACGCTCCACAAAGGTGACTCTTCTGCCACCACATACCAGGCAGCTAAATTTAAATCATGTGCATCCTGGTTAGGTGACAAGGACTTTGGACTTTCTTAGTTCCCCATCTGAGTATTTTCCTAAAGATATTCAAAGAAGGAAGTGCTGGGGAGAGAGATTGCACAAGTGACATTGTGATACTGTGTGCATGACTAATGTGTGACAAGAAATCCCGCCAGCGTGCATAACTGTGATGCAGCCATTTTAAAAAATTGGGGGAAAAAAAAAAAGATGATCAAGGAAACGTGGACCATGCATTTGTGCCCTGTCACCAATGCATGTGACACAGTGTGATCTTCCAGGACATATTGAGATGGAGAGCTAGTGAAGGGAAGCCTGCTCCAGGCGAGGAGGCAGATTTCAAAGTGACATCTGGGTTCAAATTCCAGTTGCTGGACTGGGCACAGAGGCGCACACCTGTCATCCTCAAGACTCAGGAGGCTGAGGCAGGAGGATCGCAAGGTGGAGGCCAGCCTCAGCCACTTAGCAAGGCCCTAAGCAACTCAGCGAGACCCTGTCTCTAAATAAAAGATAAAAAGGGCTGGGGAGGTGGCTCAGGGGTTAAGCACCCCTGGGCTCAATCCCCGGTACCAAGAAAAAAAAAGACAAAGAAGAAAGAAAAAAAAGAAAGAAGTGAGGCCGAGACTGAGTTCATTTAACCGCGTCCCTTGCAGAGGCTACGTGTCCCTGCGGGGCCCCTACTGAAAGCCTCTTTTGGGGAAGAGTCTGTTTTGTGAGCCAGAGCCTTTCCCAAGTGGGAGCTTGAACAGCATGTGACCAGGACACGGCCAACCCACCAAGTACTAAAAATAAATGGCTGTGGTGTTGCCAACTGTCAGGGCCAGCCGGAGAACGCAGGGAAGTGGGAGAGGGGAGCGGAGCGGCGCCGGCAGGTCCTCTTGGGAAAGGAACCTCAGCAGGGCCGATGAGGTGCTTGGGAAGCCTGGGGTGGTCATTTACAAATTCTCACGTCACCCACTTGGAAATAATAAGTAACCAGCAGCACTCTGATGACAACCTTTCTCAAGGTCTTCTTAAAATTATTTAATTTCAGTTCTGCAAGTTGCTTTGGAAGCAGGTAGAGCGACCAGCTTTATTTGGCTGAGGAGAGTACATACCTGTCATCCAGCAGCTGAGGAGGCTGAGGCTGGAGGATCGCCAGGTGGAGGCCAGCCTCAGCCACTTACTGAGACCCTCAGCAACTCAGCGAGACCCTGTCTCTAAATAAAATAGAAAAAGGGCTGGGGAGGTGGCTCAGGGGTTAAGGACCCCTGGGTTCAATCCCTGGGACCAAAAAAACAAATCAACCAACCATGGGGGACCCAAACTGTGCGTGGGACCCTCAGATGCAGGTAGATCTGTGGCCAGGGCTCTGGGGTACCATCTCTATTTAGGGCTTGTTGGACATTGGAGAGTGAAACTGTGTGAAGGTCCTGGAAGTCCGTGCGAGGACAGCTGGCTCCCCGCAGGACCCCACTGGTTAAGTAAGGAAGCAGACACGTGGGGATCATGCAGAGGGAGGCTGGCGAGGTGCCAGCCCGCTCTGTGCCTGCCTTGCTTCATCTGCCCAGCGTGACATGTGGCCACATGCCAAAGCGCTTGGAATAGAGCCTGAAAAGCCGCTTGCGTCCCTGGGCCAGGTCATCCTAACCTGTGGGGCGACTGCAGAAATGACTTTGTGACCACACGTCTATGATCCCGGGGACTCAGGAGGCTGGGGCAGGAGGATCGCAAATTGGAGGCCAGCCTCAGCCATTTAGCAAGACGCTCCATGATTTCATGGGTCTCAAAGTAAACAGTAGAGAGTCGGGGGATGTGGCTCTGTGGCAGAGCAGCCCAATGTTTAATCCCCAGGGCTGAAAAAAAAAAAAAAAGAGGTCGCTTCTGTGACCAGTTGTCCCCAGGGGCTCTGTGACCCCTGACCCTGTTCTGAAAGCAGCAGTTGCTGGTACTGCCTGTTGCAGGAAAAAAAAAAAACAAAAACAAAAAAACCCAGAAAGACAGCCAGGACCCCAGTCCCTCAAAGCATCTCGCTGCACCCCCTACCCAAGCCAGCACCCCCAACTCGGTGGCTCTGGGAAGCAGAGCATCATGGGAGAACTGACTCGCCCCAGGGAATCTGCAAAGTCAGGCGCTGGTCAAGAGCCTTCCCGTACGTGCTGCTGAGCGCCGCGCAGACTCGCTGATCTCCGCCTGCTTCCTAGCACGTAATAGCTGCTCATCGAATCCGCGTGCAATGCCAAGTTCAGACTTGCGGATCAAGTATGTGCCGGCCTAAATTTGGACCTGAGTATGCGCCCTGTTTAAAAAAAACCAAACGGTGCTTTCCCCACGGGGAAAAGGCATCATTTCAACGCTGGTTAATTTTCCATGGGTCGTTGCATTCAAACCTCGCAGCAGATTAGCAGGGCTGGCAATGGAAACTAGCTCAGAGAGGCCAAGTAACTTGCCCGAGGCTACACAGCCATCAGACAGCAAGGCTCAGTCCAGACCCGCAAACTCTTCCTCCTTGCTTAATGGTAACAGGGCCTGGCCAGAAACGCCCGCTCTCTCCATGCTGTGCCTCTGAGCAGCCTGGCTTGGGGCACAGTCCCCAGGCAAGTGGCCCTGGGTTTCTCTACCACGTGACAGAAGTGCCACAGCCATTCCAGGAATAGCCGGCGACAAGCAGTCTGTCGGGGGTGCAGCGCCAGCTCCCCTCTCCTGCCAAAGCTCTGCTCAGAGCTGCTCTGACTCGCAAAGGTGGCACCTGGGCCCGGCGGGGGGCGGAGACTGTGGAGCGACCCTGGGCGCCTGCGCCGGGGCACCTCCTGGCGGGAGCCCCCAGGGCCAGTCTCTGGGTCGACGCCCGGCCCACCGTTTGTGTCTGTGTGGCCAGCGCTCGTCACTCGACCTCTCTGAGCCTCGACTTTTCCATCTGTGTGATGGGCCTGAGGCTCCACCGTGACCCGGGATCACGGGGGCGCAGCACAAACCGGGGGAGGTAAAATCCCGTCCCTGCGATTTTCCCTTAAAACCTTCCAGCTCCAGCCGCCTGCTCGCTCTTTCCCTCCCTCCCTCTCTCTCTCTGTTTCTTGTTTCCTTTCTCTGTTTCTTCTTTTCTTTTCCTTGGTCCCAGGGATTGAACCTGGGGTGTGTCACCCCTGAGCCACCTCCCCAGCCCTTTTTCTATTTTATTTAGAGACAGGGTCTCGCTGAGTTGCTCAGGGCCTCACTAAGTGGCTGAGGCTGGCCTTCACCTTGCGATCCTCCTGCCTCAGCCTCCCGAGCTGCTGGGATGACAGGCAGGCACCACCCCGCCCGGCTACTCTCTTTCTCCAAGACAGAAAATCAAGCCACCCAGGCAGGGCCAAGCAGACTGTGAGCACAGGACGCAGGGGCCAGCTGTCCCCTTCCCCAGTCCTGGAGGAACGCAGGGTCATTTCAACTCCATAATAGTAATTATTTCTTTTCCTGGTTACTGTGCAGACGCCACCAGATTGGAAAAAATTGCTTGGCGTGTTTATCCAGTGGAAACTTTCTTACCAAAAAAGGAAAAGAATCATTCAGGGAATTTTATCTGAAGGCTGGAGGCACAGATTCCAAGGTCCCTGCACTGAATGAGGGAGGAGGGAGCTTTGAGGCAGAGGGGGTTGGACACGGGCTTCTCCATCTTCCCTGCTGACCCAAGGACCCAAGTCCCCGAGCTCGCCAGGATCCCTGGGCTGGAAGTCGGTCTATGAAGTGGCCCGTCTTCCGCAGACTAGATTCTTCCTTGAATAATGGTCTGCAAGAAAGGGGAGGTGCAATGAGGGATGGGAAGGCTTTTTCTATTTTATTTAGAGACAGGATCTCACTGAGTTGCTTAGGGCCTCACTAAGTGGCTGAGGCTGGCCTCCAATTTGCGATCCTCCTGCCTCAGCCTCCTGAACCGGTGGAATGACAGGCATGCGTCATTGCCTGGATCTTGACTGACCTTCCTTATGTGCTGGACATATGCTGACAGTTCAATCATGCATTTGTGAGTGGCACAGGGACCCTGGGGAGGGGTGAGGACAGGCCCAAGGAGATGTGCAATGATGGCTGGTGCAACCGTGGCAGAATGGAGAGCTGAGGCCCAGCGGCCCTTGTCCATCGCAGCCTCTGGGCTCACCAAATAGGGGCGGTGGTTTATAACCATGGGAATTGTTAGAAAGAGCTGCCAGGAACCTCCGGGCTCACCTTCCCCTGGCAAGAGTGACATTTACAACTTACAGCTCCTGTGTTTGTGCCTAGTTTCCAGAATGATGTTCTCCCACGGCCTCCTCCTGTCATTTGTCATTGACACAATAAATCAACTGCTTCTGCCATTGTTTTTCTATTAAGTATATCTGACTTTTAAAGGCCCTTTGAAACAGCAAGGGAGAAGAGAAAATCCTAGGTAACGTCCCCCATGCTCCTCGCTCCCCGTGAAACAGAATTGTTAAAGAAATCGACGCTTTCGTGTGGCAAAGCTAACGGTGGATCACACTTGCAGAGAGGAGAGACTGGGATTGAGTCCCCAGGGCCAGGGGACCAGGCCAACCAGGGTTTCTGCCTCAGGGTTGGTTTCTTGCAAGCTCCTTCCCATCTCTAAGCCTCCTTCATTTTTTTTTTTTTTTAATTTGATAATTTATTGAGCACCCAGTCAAAACCAGGTCCGAGGCTTCAGGTCACATACCCTCTTCCTCTTGGTTGACCTGGGCTTCAGAAAAGATCCAGCCGTGAGAGCCAGCTGCGCCGGCACACGCCTGTCATCCCAGGTACTCAGGAGACTGAGTTTCCCTCTTGGCTCCTGTTTCCCTCTTGGTCCAAGGTGGCTGCCGGAGCTCCAGCCATCACATTATATGCACCTTTGAGCCCTTCAGAATGGAGGCCCGTCTTCTCCTGAAGAAACTGTTCTGCAAATTTCACCCGTTACTTTCCTTTCATATTTCCATGACGAGGACTTAGTTGATGGCCACACCTGATTGCCCGGGAGATAGAGTGCTTTATGGGACACACTGACAATCGGAATAAAATCAGGGTATTGGATATTGGCTAGGCAAACAAGAGTCTCTGCCGGTTACTCTCTGCTTCGGGCCAGTGACTGGTTTTCCATTAACCATTGTGATAAAAAGTCACCTGCGATAAATATATTGACTTAAGCGGGGGAGAGCGGTGAGTCTATGTAATAAAGAAATATATTAAGTACGTGATAAACACAGGGAAAGCCAGGCCAGGACAAAGTCGTAAAGGTGACATCCAGCGTGGGAAGACTGGGTGACGCGGATTCACAGGGGACGGTCGGGGACAGAAGTTTGGATGTGTTCTCTGGGGACCCCCAGCGGGTCCCCCGACTCTGGCTCAGGGCAACAGTGACACAGGTCCACGCAGAGTCGTGGAGTCCAGCTGTTCTGAGTCGCTCGGCTGATGCGCGGGTGCTGACTGAGGGGTCGCTACGTCTCCCCTCAAAACCAGCCTCCCTCCTCAGTACTGATCACGAAAAGACCCTTTGAGGTTCACCTGGGGCATGGGAGGCCCTGGAGGTGGCTTGGTTGGGGAGGGGGCTGAGGCCCAGGAAGGAGGACTGGAGGGGAGGGGAATCTTACCCCCCACTCTTTATTTTTGACCAGAGATGGACCCCAGGGGTGCTTCACCCCTGAGCCATCTCCCCAGTCCTTTTTATATTTTATTTAGAGACAGGGTCTCGCTGAGTCACTTAGGGCCTCGCTAAGTTGCAGAGGCTGGCCTCCACCTTGCGATCCTCCTGCCTCAGCCTCCCTATTCACTGGCATGACAGGCATGCACCGTGGCGCCCGGCCCTCGGTAAATTTTTTTAAAACAGGATGCCCCCTAGCTGGGGACGATCACAGCCTCAAAACGGGGACTCTGTGGGCATGAGCACACGCATTCGGAAACGTGGCTCACGAGGTGCCATCTTGCCCCCAAACTCCTCCCCTCGGGGTGTTGCCGTTTCCCTGAGGGGAGGCTGGGGAGCCCAGACAGAGACCCATCCGTTTAGCGGGTGCGCTCAAGGCCTCAAGCAGGACGCGCTGCTCCACACAGGAAGAGGAGAGGGCAGCTGCAGGTGTCCCCGGGACCAAGCCAGGCTAACCCGTTGCGGATCCCAGCCCTGCTGTTCCCAGGGCCTCTCTGAACCTCTGTCTCCTTCTTGGTAAAATGGAGATGAGCCCTATGTAGATGTGCCAGTGCAAACAGGAATCACTTAATGAGCACGAATGGTTTTAGGCACTGGGTGTGCAATCTGAGTCTCCCTCTAATCCCCAGCGAGAGATCTGAGGACTCTCACCTTAGGGTTGAGGAGACGAGACCAGAAAGCAAAGGAGATGGTCTGCCATCTTGGTATACGCAGATGTGACATTCCTGATATGTGGATATGGTCAGCCTCCGTATCTGGGGTCTCTGAATGTGACAGACTGGGGATTAAAATATTTAAAAGTTTAAAGTTTACTGGGTACAGTAGCACATGCCTGTCAACCCAGCAACTCAGGAGGCTGAGGCAGGAGGATCGCAAAGGTGAGGCCAGCCTCAACCACTTAACAAGGCCCTCAGCAACTCAGCGAGACCCTGTCTCTAAATCAAATATAAAAAGGGCTGGGGAGGTGGCTCAGGGGTTGAGCGCCCCTGGGTTTAATCCTGGTATCAAAAAAATATAAATATCTAGACTTTTTTTTTTAAGTTATGGAGGGGTAGTGAGCATCTACTGACCTTTTTCCTTATCACTATTTCCTTAACAAACCGTGACAGCTGTTTACACAGCACTTCTACTGTTCCAGGTAATACAAGTCACCTAGGGATGATTTAGGGTTCATGAGAGGACAGATGGAGGTTCTTTGCAATATGAGGTCACTTTATATGAGGGATTTGAGCATCCGTGGATTTTGATAACCCCGGAGACTCAGGCCCATCTCGCTCTGAGGAGCGACCTGATGTGGATTTCCTGAAAGGGAGACATTTTCTCATGCCGTCTGAGCATCTTCTTCTGTGCGGGGACATGGAGGGGCTTGGGGTAAGCCTGCTGGGGACATGAGCGGCAGACCCAGGCTCAGCGGCAGCCCTAGGACTCTGGCAGGTTGGATCAGAAGCAAGCTTGGAGAAGCCAAGGGGACCCAGGGTCCAGGTGGGTGGGAGGCTGGGACCTCCTCTGTGGAGGTGCAGTTACTCAGAAGTGATCAAAAAGGACCAATAGAAGTAGCTATGGCAACAGCCAGGAGAAGCCAGATGAGGCGGCTCATGCCTGTCATTCCAGCAGCTTGGGAGGCTGAGGCAGGAGGATCACAAGTTGGAGGCCAGCCTCAGCAACTCAATAAGACCA
Organism: Sciurus carolinensis; assembly: GCF_902686445.1. Taxonomy (NCBI): domain Eukaryota; kingdom Metazoa; phylum Chordata; class Mammalia; order Rodentia; family Sciuridae; genus Sciurus; species Sciurus carolinensis. The sequence continues at coordinate 2,291,188 of NC_062231.1, forward strand.
TAAGGAACTCAGTGAGATTTTGTCTCTAAATAAAATATACAAAGGGCTGGGATGTGACTCAGTGGTGAAGCGCCCCTGGGTTCAATCCCTGGTACCAAAAAAGGAAAAAAAAAAAAAAAAAATTAGCCAGGGGCCACAGGGTATCTTTCTCTTGGTATAGCTGTGAACAAATATCAAAAGTTCTTCCTTTTAAAAAGACCTTTTCTTGGTACCCAATCCCTGTAGGCTACCACCAGACTCTTGGAAGGAAGTATCCCTGACTTGCCCCAGAGCCACCAGCTGACCCACCCTCAGGTGACAGATCAGGGGCAAAGACAGAGCAAGACTGGGAATGGAGACCCATCACTGGGAAAGGGTGTCCCCTGGAGCCAGGACCACCTCATTGTCACATGGCCTTGATTCAGTCATGTTGCTGGGCCCCACGCAGAACAAACTTGCAGAAGGGATGTCCCCACCACCACCCTGTGAACTGTATGCTAACCTCATTATTGTCACCATTTCAAATGAGACCAGTGAAGGGGTCACGACGTCACAACCTTTGTGCACGTCCTCCAACCACAGGAGCAAAACTTGGTCCAGCAATGTCTGGCGTCTATTAAATAAAGGAAGTTTTGCTGGCCACAGTGGCACATGCCTGTCATCTGGCAGCTCAGGAGGCTGAGGCAGGAGGATCGTAAGTTGGAGGCCAGCCTCAGCCACTTAGTGAGACCCTGAGCAACTCAGAGAGGCCCTGTCTCTAAATAAATATAGAAAGGGCTGGGGAGGTGGCTCAGGGGTGAAGCACCCCTGGGTTCAATCCTTGGTACCAAAAAAAAAAGAGGAAGTTCCACGGGAGCAGCCAGCATGGCAGAAGGCAGAAGACGTGTGTTCCCAGCAAATGCTGTGTAAACAATGGAATGTGGGACAAGAGCCATGCCAACCTAACAACTCAGGGTCTAGGGTCGTTTTCGGAACAGTGTCAACAGCCTCATTCCAGGGTTCCAAGAGAGCATGAAAAATAATGGTCCGGATGGCCCAGAGTCATCGGGGAGAGAATCCGTCGTCTCCAATACCGTCTGCTTCCGAGGTCAGGGAACTGCGTCTTCAATAACTGAAAGTCTCATTTGTCCCCAGTACTCGCCCACCCAGGGAGCAGCAGAGCAGTTTATTATGTGACAAGCTACTAAAAGCATCCAAGAGGTTTGACCGTAGTCCTTCACTCTTCTGTGATTTCTCTTCCACTTTGATTGTTGTTTTCTTCTAGGTTTTCTTTTGTGTTTATTTCTTTTTTTACACATCTGGTTTTTTAGCTCTCCGTGACAGCAGGGTGCACTCTGACACGTCACACACACATGGAGTGTGACTCCCCATCCTTGTGGTAGGACGTGACGTGGAGTTTCCCTTGTTGTGTGTCCATATGTGAACAGGAAAGTTCTGTCCCCTTCATTCCACTGTCTTTCCCACTCCCATCCCCCTCCCTTCCCCTCATCCCCCTTTGTCTCATCCACTGAACTTCTGTTCTCCTTCCCCTCATTGTGGGTCAGCATCTGCATATCAGGGAGAACATTTGGCCTTTTCTTTGGGGGGTTGGCTTATTTCACTTAGCATGATAGTCTCCAGCTCCATCCATTCACCAGCAAATGCCACCATTTCATTCTTCTTTAAGGCTGAGTAATATTCCACTGTGTAGATGTACCACATTTTCTTGATCCATTCATCTGTTCAAGGGCACCTAGGTTGGTTCCATAGCTTAGCTATTGTGAATTGAGCTGCTATGAACATGGATGTGGCTACATCACTGTCATATACTGATTTTAAGTCCTTTGGGTATAAACCAAATTGTGCTTATTTCTTCTGAGTAGTGTGTCTCCAAGTTCTAATATACTTCCTCTGATAGTTTTCTTCCACAAGAATCTGCTCTTCATTTTATCATACAGCTGTAGAAAAAAAAAATTTTTTTCCAATTCAGGATCATTGAATCAGAAAAAAAATAATCAAAAGAACAACAGAACAAAATTGAAGGGTTATTTATTCATTTGTTTTTTAGGAAAATAAAAAAGTCCCTTTGGAACATGTGTTTTTTAGATTAAAGTGGGAAAAAGAAAACTATTTGACAAGTCTTAAGGATTCAGGAGGAGGAGACCGGGAGGAAGCCCCAGAGAGGTCGGGGGTACGAGACCCAGGAAACCCGGGGACAGGGTGAGCTCGGCTGGCTTTGCAGGAGGTCTCATTCATGGGTCCAGAGAGATCAGAAAGGCTCTGCTTGTCCCTGTTCTCTTCAAAATGCTCACCTGACCAGCCACGCCACCTCTTGGTTTCCCCATGCTGGGGATCTGCCACATGCACACAGAGACCCGCCTCATGAACGGGAAAAGTCCGATCCACCCAGTGCCCGTCTGCAGAGGAAAGATCAGCTACACTACGCACATGCGCCCTTGGCCGTGAGGACGCGGGAAGAGGCCTGATCTGTGATTCTGGCTTTGGAAAGTTCTCCAGGTTGTATCATTCAGGGGAAAACAGAGTACTCGTTCCAGACCATCAAACCCAATTCCACGGCAGTGACGCGGGACAGTATGTGTGTGTGGGGACAAGAAATCTAGACCACCCACCAAAGGAACAGGGGCCGCCAACCTGAGGGACTGGTGAGATCGATTTATCTCCTTTGTCTTCATAAAAATCAAAAAATAAATACATTTAAAAAGGAGTTTCTGCATGAATAGATGCGGTGACTGTAAACCAAGTATCATGGAGGGTGCTTAGCCTTCCATGGAGCTCGGAAAGGTCCCACCGTGGATCAGAAAACCCCACACACCCATCGCGGGAGAACCCTCCTCCTGGCCAGGGCTTCATGTTCTAGAACAAAATTCTTGGAGGGCCGGTTTAAGTCAAGCTGAGGTCTTCGTGCCTGGGTGCATTTGTAACAGCAACCAGCAAGCTACAGCTGTGTAACAAATAGCACCCCAAAGCTTAGTGGCTTGAGGCGTGGTTGTTCATCCAGCTCGCGATGCTGTGTAAGTCGGCGAGTTCATCTGGGCTAACTGGGTGGTTTTTCGGGTCTCAGTCAGGCCCCCTCACACCCGTGTGGCCAGCTGCAGCTGGGTAAGGCTGCTCTGTGCCCAGGCACCGTTCCCCTGTTGGCTGGCACAGCAGGGGCAATGGAGGGGCCTGGAAGGTGTCTCTGATCATCCTGCACAAGGTGGCAGAGGGATTTCCAGCCATCACACTGACAGACACTGCGAGTCCTTCTGAGCGGAGGCTCGGACCTGGCGCGTGACACTGCGTTGGTCAGAACGGATCACCAGCCTGGAGCCCAGCTCTGCCCCTTGCAAAGGGGCGCGAAGCACTGAAGCCACTTTGGAAGTCAGCCGACCAAGTGACCGACGTCTGCTCTCCAGTGTGTCCCAGGGAGGACACGGGATGGCAGAACAGAAAAGGCATTTCTTGGAGCTCTTTCTGATAATGGCTGCTTTATCCCCCAGGCGTGACCTAATGGCAGTCAGATCCAAGCTCTATTAAGGGACCCGTGGAGGTGACGCCTGCCTTCCCTGCCTCCCCGCCCCCCTCGCACACCCTCCTTCATTTCCATACCCTCAACACCTCCCCAGGCCCTGGCAGGCCCGGGTCACGTGCAAATGCACCAACCCCAATTACAGTCCTCTCTCGGGAACAGCTAGATCACAGGCTGGTTGCAGAACTGGGCGCTTCTGCTTTCACACTTTAGATCTGTGTGCAAATGTGATTTGAAAAAAAAAGTTTTTATGTCCCCTGCCCCATAACAAGATATCGGGTCAGTGTAGACATTTTGGAAAATAAGAAAAAAGAGCCCCTTCCCCCCCAAAAAAAATTAAAATATGGGCTGGGGTTGTGGCTCTGGGGTGGAGCACTTGCCTTGCACGTGTGAGGCGCTGGGTTTGGTCCTCAGCACCGCATAAAAATAAATGAATAAAAATAAATAAAGTTATTGTGTCCACCTACAACTAAAAAAAATATTTTAAAATAAAAAAGAATTAAAATAGCCTTCGTCATTGGCTTACCCAGAGGCAAATAGAACAGTGTTTTGAATTCAGTCTTTGTGTGTGTGTGTGTGTGTGTGTGTGTGTGTGTTAAGGATACACCAGTGTGTTACCAACAGAGTCCCTTGGAATCCAGTCCAGACTCCACCTGCTGTTTGGAATCTTCTCTCATATTTGTATCACTGTGTATTTTTTTATTATTATTATTTCTTGTAGATGGACCGGATATTTTTATTTTATTTATTTATTTTTATGTGGTGCTGAGAATGGAACCCAGTGCCTCACACATGCTAAGCAAGTGCTCTACTACTGAGCTATGTATGACCCCACCTCCACTCTCAATTTTTTTGGGGGTACTGGGGATTGAATCCAGGGGTCCTTAACCACTGAGCCACATCCCCAGCTACCCCCACTTCTTCTTCTTTTTTTTTTTTTTTTCAAATTTAGAGATGGGATCTTGCTAAGTTGCTGAGGCTGGACTCCAACTTGTGATCCTCCTGCCTCAGCCTCCCAAGCTGCTGGGATGACAGGTGTGCACCCAGCAAGTGCTCATCCAATACCGGGAAGAAGAGTAGGATTTGAAATGAAGCAGGATTGGAGATAAAAGAATAGAGAAGGCCATCAGCACACTTTTCCTTTTATGATGAATGTCCCCTGAATCTATGAATTCTAAAGGAAACCAACTGCAGGAAAGCTTGGTGAAACTTTACTTGGTCCTGTTCAGTCAGAAGATGGTTTTTATTTGAAGATCTTCATCAAATGCTGTACTTCACAAATCCTGGTGAAAATGTTGTTGTTGAAAAAGGTTTTTCTTGCTGGGCATGGTAGCAACACCTGTGATCCCTGCAGCTCAGGAGGCTGAGGCAGGAGGATCACAAGTTGGAGGCCAGCCTCAGCAACTTAGCAAGGCCCTGTCTCTAAATAAAACATAAAAGGGGATGGGGATGTGGCTTAGTGGTTAAGCACCTCTTGGTTCAATCTCTGGTACCAAAAAATAATAATAAGTGTTTTTCTTAGTTGGATTAGATTTTACTAGTGTTCATTAAGGGACAAACATGCAGACAGACTGGCTTCAGAGGAGAAATCTTATAAGAGGATTAAGAGGTTCCTAAGATACAGGCACCATTGACAGTGATGCTCCTGATTATTCTGGAAACCCAGATAATATTCAGCCCCTGTAGCTTCCACAAGTGCAGCAAATCTGCATTTGGATCCATAATGCAGCAGAGGATGGAGCATCTGCAAAGCCAGGCATGACCTCCAGGCTCCCCTGCAGGCCCCTGGCCTCCCTGACCCCTACGGCCCGCTCCTCCTGGACGCTCCCAGGGACGTCCCCCATCTTCCACTGCCGATGGCCTTCAAGGTCCCAGTACAATGAGCACCTCCGCCTCCACGCCCGAGGCCCAGGTCTGGCAGCCATCTGCCCTCCCAGGACACTCACTATTCAACTTCCGGTCAGAGCCAGCCGGAAACGGAAGTCCGCTGTGGTTCTTCATTTCCGGCTTGGAGGGAGGTTTGAGGAGGAGCTTTTCTGAGCCAAGAGCTGAGAATCCTCCAGTCAAAATTTGAATCCATAGAGGAGCTGCAAGTGTTGAGAATTCAAACAAACAAACAAACAAACAATCCAAGACTGGAGAATTAAAAACAAAAAAGAAAAAAAAAAAAATCCAAGAGCTGAGAATTAAAAAAAAAAAAAAATCCTAGAGTGGAGAATTCCAAAAACTTCGTGTTAAAAATTCCAGGGCTGGGAATACAGCTCAGTTGGTAGTTGGTAGAGTGCTTGCCTTGCAAGCACAAGGCCCTGGGTTCAAATCCCCAGCACCACAAAAAAAAAAAAAAAAAAAAAAAAAAATCCAAGAGTTGAGAATTAAAAAAAAAAAAAAGAAAAAAAAATCCAGGAGTGGAGAATTAAAAAAAAAAAAAAAAAAAAAAAAATCTGAGTTGAGAATTAAAAAAAAAGAAAAAGAAAAAAATCCAAGCGTGGAGAATTCCAAAAACTTCAAGTGTTAAAAATTCAAAAAAAAAAAAAAAAAAAAAAAAAAATCTAAGGGCTGAGCATTGGTCATTGGGTGTCTGTCCCTTGGGAGTTTGTCACCTGAACCTCGGGCTGGACTTAGAGGAGCCATGGTCTGGGTGGAGGGGCACAGACAGCTCAGGTGACTGACAGGATTCCAACACCCTGAGACCCATGCTACCTGGGCTGAGTGACGGTGGACCTGGGGAGGCAGCAGGCGAGATGAGGCTGTCTGCAGAGGTGATGTCCACCAGGGTTTTGAAGGTAGAAGAGAAGTTTGTGAGCCAGGCAGAGCAGGGTACCATTCCCAGCAAAGGAAACGACATTTGCAAAAGAACAGCATCCAGCTAATGCCAAGGTCCCCGTGGGTCCTGAACAGAAAAGAGGCCAGTGGAGCCAGAGCAGGCGTTTGTGGGGACTCCGCCTGTGACCCAGGAAGCTGGGAGCCATGGAGGCGTGGAGCAGAGGGAGGACGTGGTCTCCCCTGGGTGCAGCAGGATCCCACTGGCTGTGGGCAGGGCAGGCTGGAGGGGGAAGAGGAGAGAGAGGGGGCGGGGGTTTCCCACTGAGAAGCCACTTCCATGTCTGCTCGGCTTCCTGGTGAAACCGGGGCACCTTTGTCTTCGGGGTTGGCTACAGAGAAGACACAGCAAGGAAACGACATTTGTGAAAGAACAGAGTCACAGGACAGCGGGATGGGGCGGGCAGGGCGGTGTCCGCCCCTGGTTGTTGGGTCTCAGATATGTTCCATCGCCATGGCTGGTGACAAAGGCCACTCGCCTTGCAGCTTGGGCCACGTTAGAGGCTGGAAGTCCCGGATCAGGGTGTCAGCAGGCCTGGGTTCTCTTGCAGACCCTGTGCTTGACTCGTCGGTGGAATCTTCTTCCCGGGTCCTCACCCGGACTTCCCTCTGTGTGCTTGTGTCCTCGGCTCTCCTCTTAGGACGCCAGCCATATTGGATTGGGGACCCACTGGGAGGACCTTGTCAGTGTCCCTCCTCACCCCTTGCAAGGCCTTTTCTCCAAACACGGTTTGGCCTGCTGCGGTCGGTCCCTCAGCATGCGCATCTTAAAGGACACCTTGCCGGGAAGTGGTCAGGCCAGGTCTATGGGGACTCTGGGTCCTGTGGCCATGACTTAGAAAACTCCCTCCCCGTCTCTGTGTCTGGGGACTTTCCAGCCAAGGAAGGAACAGGTCATTAGGTTGTGGCACTGGACCTTGAATTCAGGGTAACTCAGTTTCAGTCTGGACATCTTCAATGACAGGCACCTCTTGGTGATATGGGGGGAAACTCAACAGGTGCTGGATGGGGAGTTGATTTTTTAAAAAATTATTATCAGTGCATTGTACTTACAAAAAATATTGGGGTTCATTTTGGTATGATCCTACAAGCATGGAACAGAATTTGATCCAATTCAGTCCCCAATACTTCTCCTTTCCCTCCCTCCTCTTTCCTTCCTTAACTTCCTTCTGTTTATTTATAGTTTTTTGGGGGGAGGAAGGGGGGAGTACCAGGGATTGAGCTCAGGGACACTTGATCACTGAGCCACATCCACGGCCCTTTTTATACTTTATTTAGAGACAGGGTCTCACAGAGTTGCTTAGCACTTTGCTGTTGCTGAGGCTGGCCTCCAACTTGCGATCCTCCTGCCTCAGCCTCCCAAGCCTCTGGGATGACAGGTGTGTACCATCATGCCCAGCCAATTTTAGTTCTTTTATGGAAAAAAAAAATTAACTAGCTCTGCTTCTGCTACACTAGAGCGATCCACCAAGTATAATTGCAAGGCATTTTATTTTTATTTCAGAATAATATGTCCTTTAGAGAATATTTCTGCATAAAACTTTAAATTCAGTCTCCATCACCATAAAAAAGAAAAAAACTAAGGTCTTTGGGAACACAGCTGAGTCTTCTCACTGACTGCTTTTTGCTCACATTAGAGCCCTTGCTCTGGAGTCCTTTGGCGTTCCAAGTGTCTCCAGAAGACAGAACATCTCGCCATTTTTGACATCAGGTCCCAGAGTGTGACCCGGTTCTGCTCCCTAGGGGAGACCTCCCCTCCTCAGTTCACTTGTCAGCCCCGCTCAGCTGGGGGAGCCTCCCAGGGGCCACAGGTGTGGCAGGAGGACCAGCCCCATCCGCGGTCTCTGGTCCCTCCCGGGTGACTGTCACGAAGGAGCTCGGATCAGGGCACGAGGCAGAAGGGATCCTGAGGCTTTCTCTCCAAAGTCTTTGGTCAACCAGTTGATGGAGCCGTTGTGACCGTCCCCACTTGGGATCAGGCTGGACTTGACACCCTGTCCTCAGCCTCTGGTTTGCCTCTGCGTGAACCTCTCGCTCGATGACCGTATCTCGTGGTGACTCGTCTGTCCTTCTTGAGACTCTGCTGTGGGCCTGGCCCTTCCTGGATGCTGGAGAAATCCACGCAGAATCAGGGAGCGTAATTCTGCCAACAGAGCTGCCCTCACGTTGTCACTCCATGACACTAGATTTGGGGACTCTGGGCACAGCGGGAACAGTGAGGGGCTTTCCAAGGGGAGCTGCGAGCGAGGCAGGCATTCGGCAGGGAGAGAATGTTCCAGATGGAGAGAGAGGGCGTGCACACCAGCGGGCGGTCCCCGGAGCCTGGGAGGACTGAGATCAAGTCCCAGGCCACCTGCAGCAGCCAGAGAGCCCAGCAGCCAGAGAGCAGGCGCTAAAGAGGGGGCCCAGGAGCGTCCCACTTCTGAGTGGGAGGGACAGACACAGAGCAAGAGAGAGTGGGGACTTCCTAAAAGACAGCGACCCCACTCACAAGAGGGATCAGTCATGGGTCTAAAATGACACGCGTCTCACTCAGAGACCTCTTCCGCGGGGACAAGGAAGGAGGAGGCCTGGGACGTGAAGCAACTCTGCAGAAACGACTAGACTCCGGGAGAAGGTGGGGCTGGGACTCTCAGTGGACAGGAAGTGGGCCTGTCCCGGGGGAGCGAGGAGCCTGGCAGAGAGGTGACCACATTTCCTTGGAAGAAGCTAACAAGGAGGGACACGGGAGAGGCGAGGATGAGCCTGTGTTTCCAGCATCCACGGGGACAGGAAGGCAGGCAGGAGACCATGTGGGCTGGGGGGTCGAGTTCCTAGCAAATGAGGAAAGTAGGGATGGGACCCGGGAGCCACGTGATACTAGGGAACAGACCAAGAAGCACTGCGAGAGAACAGGTGCTGGCGAGGGTGTGGGAACCAGGGTCCTCGTCCCTGGCTGCTGAACTGCACATTGGTGCAGCCACTCTGGAAAGCAGGACGGAGATGCCTCAGAAAACCTGGAACGGACCCACCATTTGACCCAGCTATCCCACTCCTCGGTTTATACCCAGAGGACTTAAAATCAGCACACGACAGTGACGCAGCCACATCAATGTTCATAGCTGCTCAATTCACAATAGCTAAGCTGTGGAACCCACCTAGGTGCCCTTCAACAAATGAATGGATCAAGAAAATGTGGGACATAAACACAATGGAATATTACTCAGCCTTAAAGAAGAATAAAATGATGGCATTTGCCAGTAAATGGATGGAGCTGGAGACTATCATGCTAAGTGAAATAAGCCAATCCAGAAAACCAAAGGCCAAGTGTTCTCTCTGATGTGCAGATGCTGACTCACAATAAGGGGGAGAACAGAAGTTCACTGGATGAGACAAAGGGGAACGAGGGACAGGGAGGGGACCGGCATGGGAAAGATAGTGGAGTGAAGGGGACAGAACTTTCCTGTCCACATCTGGACACACGACCAGGGAAACTCCACGTCCTGTCCCACCACAAGGATGGGGAGTCACACTCCATGTGTGTGTGACAGGTCAGAGTGCACCCTGCTGTCATGGACAGCTAAGGACACATTAAAAAGTAATTTAAATATGAGCTCTAAAAAGGAACAAGAGTCAACTTGAGCTCTTGGCGTGGATGATGACCCCCCGGATGCAGGAGTGAGGGGGTGATGGGGAGGTGACCAGGGACTGCCTGGGGGAGCAGACAGGCAGGACAGATGTGCGAGAAGGACGTGTTCTGTGAGTGGACGGAGGGCGGAGGCCATTTGCAGAGAGATGGTGAGTAGCTTGGAGCCACTTCCGGAAGTGTGGGAAAGATGAGCCGCCATGATAGAAACTCGGAGCTGTGTGCTTTCACTGTGTTCTCCCTAAGGAGGCCACGCCAGCTGACTTCCCTCCTCCTCGCCATCCCAGGGCCCCCCCCTGGCCAGCCCTGCGGACACAGTTGGTTTCCCAGTCTTCTCTCTAATACCCATTTTGTTCCCATTAGGGTCTTCTCCCTCCTCAGTGAGGACTGCTGAGTCTCCCATTCCAATACTTTTTTCTTTATTTTGGTCCCAGGCATTGAACCCAGGGGCACTTAACCCCTGAGCCACCTCCCCAGCCCTTTTTCTATTTTACTTAGGCACAGGGTCTTGCTGAGTTGCTTAGGACCTCGCTAAGTGGCTGAGGCTGGCCTCCACTTGCAATCCTCCTGCCTCAGCCTCCCAAACCGCTGGGATGACAGGCGTGCCCCACCGCGCCTGGCCTCTAATACTTTCCCTTACCTTGATGTCATAAATGTCAAAATGACTTTTGTTAACACAGTATATGAAAAATGGGACATTTTATATCCGGTCTTATAAGAGGTTGATGTGTGGAGGTACCTTTCAACCTTTCTATTCCTTCGTCTGTACCTATGTGGGGAGAGTTGCCATGGCAACACAGTGGAGGCCGGGACTCCTTCAGGGCGCATCTATTGTAAAAACTGGTTTTGGCCTGAGCACTGAGATTGTGTCTTGGAAGATGGACACCATTTCAAGAATTCTCCAGTGTCTCTAGTGCAGGCAGACTTGCTGGTTCTTAAGAGGTGCTTTCTGCAAGAACAAAACTCAAAAAGTCAAAGGAGGAAGATTAACATTATTTTAAAGTTTATTGGTTCTTTTTGTCATACACGGGAAGATTAATGCTTATTGCATAGACGTGTGACTGTCCTTTGGTACCAGGGATTGAACCCAGGGGTGCTTAACCCCTGAGTCACACCCCCAGCCCTTTTTCTATTTTATTTAGATACAGGGTCTCACTGAGTTGCTTAGGGCCTTGCTAAGTGGTTGAGGCTGGCCTCCAACTTGCGATCCTCCTGCCTCAGCCTCCCGAGTCACTGGGATAACAGGCGGGTACCACCAGGCCCGGCCTTCTCTTGCTTCCTCATTTAGCTTCTTCCAGAACCTGCTGGGTCAATGCAGTTATTCCTGATGTCAGTTTTCACTGATAGAAAAACCAAGAACAATATTTGTAACTACTTGGCCAAGTTCACCAGCTAAAAAGCAGCAGTCAAGATTTGAACCCACATCTCACACCAAAGCTTGTGTTCTTTTCTGCTCTTTTCCAGAAATTCTGCCCAAAGGATGGGTTTAAAGACACAGGGGCAAATATATTAGTCAAAACATAGTTCCTTTAATCTATTTTTCCAGCACAAATAGCGATGACAGGGAGACAGTCTTTTAAAAGTAAGTATTCTGCTTGAGTTAGAATTAAGTATCCTGCAAAATCTGGGTCATGTTAGAAATCCGCCTGATTTGATACATCGTTGCCTCTCCTTTTGACATTTTCTCTCTTTATTTGGTTCAAAGAATATGGAAAGATTTTTTTTTTTTTTTTAACATAGATAGTACGTTTTTTCCAGAATTTTCTAAGCCCTTGGGATGGCGGATCCTGGGAGCGCTTCCGCGGTGCCTCAGGCATTGTTTGCAAATCGCAGAGCAGCATCCTGTTTTCTTGCCACAGACTTTGGATCCCTTGATCTGTCGCATCCTGGAAGTTTCTGGTGGCGGGCGGCGAACGCCTCTCCCCCACCCCACCGCGCAGCTGTCGCCTGTTTAGAAGCCAGAGCCACTTTGCGCACATGCGACTTGACAGGAGAGATGCAAGAGAGAAAGGAGGCGCGGCGTCGCTGGAGGGTTCTGGTCGACCCCGAATGGCCCAGGGCCTCGCCGCCCCAGGAGAGGGCAAAGCGGCAGGCAGAGCCTGCCTGGGCACCCCGATCCCTCATCCTGCACCCCATCTTCATCTTCCATCGTGATACAAAAGGAGGCTGATGGGGGAGATGCCAGGAGCTGTTGTCCTGTTTGGACTTATTTATACAGTGGAGAGTAACATGTTTTCAAATAAACCCTCCAAATAGGAAATGCTCAGAATGTCTGCTTCGAAGAGGCTCCATCGTTAACAGCCTTTTCCTCGGTTAGATGATCAAGCATGTTGGAACAGCTAAAAAAGAAAAAAAATAAGAGAGAGAGACAGAGAGAGGGGAGAGAGAGACAGAGAGAGAGGGAGAGGGAGAGAGAGAGGGGTGTGCGCTGAGACGCATTCCCATAACCCATATGCTGGATTTTGGCATCTCAAGCTGTTGTCAATTAGTAAAGAAATTAATTTCTGCTTTTATGGGCTTGGTAAAAATGGAGCTGGGCTCGGGTGTCCCGACAGCTACAGAAGGAGGTGGGCTTCTCCTTTGGTGGAGGGAGCTCGGTCCAGAGGCGGCTGGGACCCAGGGACAGGTTGCACCCAGCATCCGCGGATGGAAGCTTGGACCATCAGCCAACAGAAGAGGAGGAAGTGGCTTTTGTTGCGGGGAAACAAACTGTTTCCCAGGCCAGCAAGCGGTGATCTTGGACTTTCTGCCATCTGGGTGGTTTTTAGAAAGAGAGAGAGGGAAGCACAGACCCCTGTCCCTGTGGTCCCCTCGCCTGATGGGACACACCTTCGCATCCAGCTGCAGTTGGATCGGCCCTTTGACTTCTGCCTTTGCGTCTCCCCTTTGTTCCCATAGAGTTTTGGAACCTAATAAGATGTTTGTTTTTACTAATAATGGATTATGTTGATTGATGGCCTTTTTTTCTTTTTCTTTTCTTTTTTTGGTGGCACGGAATGGACATATGAGATGTCATTTCTTCACTTTATTTTTTTTTAACTAGAGGTTGAACCCAGGGGTGCTTCACCACTGAGCCGCATCCCCGGCCCTTTTTCTATTTTATTTAGAGACAGGGTCTCGCTGAGTTGCTGAGGACCTTGCTAAGTGGCTGAGGCTGGCCTCCCACTTGCGATCCTCCTGCCTCAGCCTCCCGAGCTGCTGGGATCGCAGGCCTGTGCCACCGCGCCTGGCTCATTTCTTCACTCTTAATCTGCCATCGGTCCTGTTTCTTTAGACCTGCACGTAGAATGCCATTGCTCATGGAATTTCTGCTGCGGAGTGTCACAGGAGCGTGGAACCCTGGGTTGGAAACGGTGACAACTACACTTCTTAAAACAGAACCAAGTTTCAGCATCAAGAAGGAAGGAAATGTGTGGAGGCTGGGACCCACGTCACCATAGAGAACTGAGGTCAAGGACACACTCGTGGGGGGTGTCGATGCTTCCTGACAAGCAGCCTCTGGGAGGCTTTGACACGAACTCTGCCTGCGATCAGCACTTGCCACCACTTGGCCAGGAGCCCAGGCTGCTTTATGACCCTTGGTGTGGGTCACGTGTGTTTGTTCTATGGCTCTCTGTCTGTCAAAGGTACACACTGTGGTCACCTTAGGAAAAGAAGGGGACTGGGGTGTGGTATGGCGTGAGCGAGGTCCTGGGCTCCCTCCTCATGGTGGAAGGAAGCAAGAAAGCATGGAAGGTGGGGGAGAAGGAAGAAAAGAAATAAGAAAAGAAAGAAAAAAGGAAAAGAAAGAAAGAAGCCAACACAGTGGCCCACGCCTGTCATCCCAGTGGCTCAGGAGGCTGAGGCAGGAGGATCGCAAGGTGGAGGCCAGCCTCAGTCACTTCAGCAACTCAGCGAGACCCTGTCTGTAAATAAGATATAAAAAGGGCTGGGGAGGTGGCTCAGGGGTTAAGCACCCCTGGGTTCAGTCCCTGCTACAGAAAGGAAGGAAGGAAAGGAAATTTGACTGGCCAGACCTGAGCTCTTTGTATTTTTCATCTTAACATCAAGGCTCCCTGACCCCGTGGCCGATGGTCGCTGTGGACAGTGCTTTCCACGGTCACACTTTGCAGTGACCTCCAGGGACTCCGTCTGGCTGGTGGGAGACAGGCCCCAACACCTGCTGGGCTTCTTCAGATGTTCTCGCTCCCGCAGGGCTGGACGGGCAGCCACAGGAAGCCGAGCAGCATGCTCAGGTGGCAGCAGTGGACAAAGAGAGCCAGATGGCCCGTCTGTAACCTCTTCCTGGGCAGGGTGACTGGCTCAAGCTGCAGGAAGCCTCCGATCCTGGCAGATGGCTTGTGGGTGGACCACACGGGCATCGGAGGCCTCCACCCTGCGCCGTTCCCACAGGGGACCCCCTTCCCACCCATCAAGGAAAGGAGGGCCCTGGGGCGAATAAACAGCAGCACTTCCAACGTTGTTCTGACTTCCTGACATGCCACCGTCCCGTGCGGTAGATGGCCACATGGGGAACGTCGGTGTTGAGGAGCAGGGGTGACCCGTCGTATCCCAGAAGTAGGCAAAGGACCTCAGTGGAGGTGCCCGTGCAGGGCACGGGGTCACCATGAACCCCAGCTGCCCTCCGCCCCTCGATACCTATAACCACGGCGAGAGTTTATTGAGCATTTACTGTGTGCCCAGCACCGCGCAAACCACCATATCCTCGCAGCACTCCATGGTGTGAGCTGTGAGTGTTCCGGACGGCAGGTGACAAGGCCGAGTCACCCGCCGAAGGTGACCTGCACCCCGTTCTTTGTTTCCCGGGGTTCCCTGGCTTTAGTCTTCTTATCTTCTTACTGGATGGTGATTCCTCGCTCCCAGAGGGGCTAGGAGTTCCCGTGGCCTGAACCACGGCCAGGTATACAACAAGCGCTTAATAAGCAAGTCTCTTTTTGCCGTCGGAGTGTCTTAGCTGAATTTGCAGTAGTGTGTTTTTATCTGGCCGTTCCCTGCATGCTGGGAAGAGGGGCCCCTACCCTCATCAGGCCCCGACTGTGTGGGGGGGCAGCTGGAACTCTCCAGGGCAGGAGCCACTTCTCGGGTCTGTGTTGCGGCACAACAGTTCCTTCTACTCTCTGAGACTGAGAAAATGTCAACCCTGACTTTGCTGAAACCACCAGAATCCTTAGGTCACCTGCTTTTAGTCATTTCCATCCCCAAGACTTTTCTGAGAGTTCCTCTTCTTAAATATTAAAATTGTAGAGCTGGATGCAGTGATGCCCACCTGTCATCCCAGCGACTCGGGAGGCTGAGGCAGGAGGATCGAAAGTTGGAGGCCAGCCTCAACCACTCAGCGAGGCCCTGAGTAACTCAGCGAGACCCTGTCTCTAAATAAAATCTAAAAAGGGCTGCAGAGGTGGCTCTGTGGTTAAGCACCCCTGGGGTCAATCCCTGGGACCAAAAAAACACACACACACATTAAAAACAAAACAAAACAAAACAGTAGAATTGGAGTGGGAACTAAGTCATGTTCCTGTTCCTCAAACAATGGTTTGTTCCACACTGATGCTTGTCAAAAAGGGACTTTATTCTTGCTTTGAGTTTGAAAGAGCCGAGACTCCTACATCTGGCTCCTCCTGGGTCTGTCATGTGGTTCCCAAGGCCACAGCCTGTCCTTGGCCTGACCACATTCTGCAAGATTCCTCCCCTGGGACACTTGCTCACCTCCTGTGGGTTGACCAGAAAGCCAGGGCCAAATCCAAAGTGTGAGGGGAAAAAAGTGCCTGTCCTCCTCACCATCAGACATAGCCAAGAAACAGAGGTCAAGTCTACAAAGTCCTAGCTCAGCCTGTGTGCCTCCTGTCACCTGGCTCTCGACCCTAGAGGAAAAGATCCCCTTAAAAATCATCCCGGTGGCTCAGGAGGCTGAGGCAGGAGGATCACAAGGTGGAGGCCAGCTTCAGCAAAAGCGAGGCCCTAAGCAACTCAGCGAGATCCTGTCTCTAAATAAAACTTTTTATAAAAAGGCTGGGGATGGGGCTCAGTGGTGAAGCACCCCTGGGTTCAATCCCCAGCACCCAAAATAAAAAGAAAAGACAATTTCTATACTTTTTAATTCCAGCCTCCTGAGCTGCTGAGATCCCAGGCATGTGCCACGGTGCCCAGCTCATTAAGGATTCTTTGTTCTGATTTGTAGCTGTGAAAACTGACCCTTGAAAACGAAACAGCTCGTGGAATTTGTTCCTCCCATGCCCACGTTCGTGACAGGCCAGGGACCCTAGTAAAGGTTTTGGGTTCCTAATCTAGTGTTTTTCTGCCGAGGCTCAGGGCAAAACATAGGCAGAGCAGGAGACTCAGAGATCCAGGAGTGCAAGGGTAGGGTGAAATGGGGAGGCCTCTCTTTTTTGGGGGGGATACCAGGAACTGACCTCAGGGGTACTTGACCACTGAGCCCCATTCCCAGCCCTGTTTTGTATTTTAAGTTGCTGAGGGCCTCGCTTTTGCTGAGGCTGGCCTCCAACTTGCAATCCTCCTGCCTCAGCCTCCTGAGCCACTGAGATTCCAGGTACATGACACCTCACCCGGCTGGCAGGCCCCTCCTGATAGAATTAAAATCCTGTTGTGAAGACACACCACTAACATCCTCCCTACAAGTCCCCAGACCACAGGGCTTGTGCCGGGAACTGCTTACATCTGGAGTCCCCTCCTGCAAGGGGTCTAACCCAGCATCTCGAGTGCAGAGGGGCTGGTGCCGTCCATTTGGCAGATCAGATGTGCAGGTAGAGAGGTCAAGGGAAAGATCCTTCTGGAACCTTCACAAAGTTCTGGGGGTGGGGCAGTCATGGGAAGAGAGAGGCCAGAGCGGCCAGATCTGACATTCCCGTGAACCGTAACAAATGATAACAAAGCGCCCATCCTGTTCAAAGCTGTTCCCGGTGTCCCACCCCAGGGGCACGCGAGGGAGTCTGAGGGCGCCACAACTGGGTCTAGGGAGGCTCCCCTGGGGCTAAGGCTGCTGAGCTCAGCTGGGAGGAAAGGCAGCGAGGCAGATGAGTCTCCAGGTAGGAAGTGTGCCTTGGGTGGTCACGGCTGAGACCACAGTAAAGACGCTGGCCATCCAGAGACATGGGAGGCCAAGGAAGATTTAGACCGAAGAGTATATTTTCATTATTAAAAAAAAAAAAAAAGGGGTCTCCTAGCTGGTTACTGTGGTACATACCTGAATTCCAGTGTCTCAGGAGGCTGAGGAAGGAGGATTGAAAGTTGGAGGCCAGTCTCAGCAACTTGGCGAGGCCCTGAGCCACTCAGCGAGACCCTGTCTCTAAATAAAATATAAAAAGGACTGGGGATGTGGCTCCGTGGTTAAGCACCCCTGGGTTCAATACCCAGTGCCCCCCCAAAAAAAAGAATTCTTAACTCACAAACTGGAGAAGATTAAATCCCCAGGGAATGTGCTTTATAAATTACAGACTCCTACACACATCTCAGGTGTCATTATTACTGCTTTTTAATGCTTAATCTCTTTTCCTCACTGAAGACTTTTTTTTTGTACCAGAGATTGACCCCAGGGATGCTTACCCACTGAGCCACATCCCCGGCCCTTTTTATATTTTATTTAGAGACAGGGTCTCGCTGAGTTGCTCAGGGCTTCACTAAGTGGCTGAGGCTGGCCTCCAACTTTCGATCCTCCTGCCTCAGCCTCCTGAGCCGCTGGGATGACACTCAGGCCCCGTGGCGCCCAGCAGGGGTTTTCGCTATTATTGCCCATGCAGAACTAGTGCTTAGTGGGTTCCATTTACATGCTCACAAAGGACACATAAAACCTCAGCCTTCACTAGAACAATGGCGCCAACTCTCTCTGCTGAGTGGCCATTATGGAAATATTGCCTACCATTCATTTCAACAGACATTTATCAAGCACAGACCCTCTGCCGGGCTGGTGTGCAAGGGACCCTGAGGAATAGACAGATGAATAAAATATGAATTCTTGCTCTCGAGGATGCAAGCCACTTGGCTGGGGACCTACCCGTGGAACCTCCTCCCGCCTCTGTGTAGCCCTCGCCAAGTGCGCCCGGCTGGCTTTTCTGCCCACTCCACCCGGCTCCACTTAGAACCATCCAGATGGAATTCAGTGGGCCACCTCGGCCTGCCAATCAGAGCTGATTGTCACCCTAGGTCTAAGGACCGGCCATCTATGCGGAGGGGCGGTACTGAGGAAGCAGAGGAGGAGGAGAATCTCCTAACGCAGGCGGGAGAGAGACAAGGGGTGCTTTAGGGGTCTGGAAAGGGGACATTCACATCTGCATTGAAAGGAGTTGCGGCAGACGCCGCAGAGCAATAGGATTTCTGCTGCGGCGCAGGGACATCCAGGCGGAAGGATCAAGGGGCACAGGTCAGGAAACCGTGGGACTGCGTCCAGGAACAGTGGGCAGGGCGGTGGTACATGTGGCTCAGAGTGTCCTTTTTAGAGAGGCAGAGGGACACGTGGGAGCCCTCAGCGGGGGCCAGGAATGCGGGACCCAAATGCCTGGGCTGCATTCTGGAACTATGCAGGAAGGCTGACCGGGACAGGGTCACAGCAGGGCAGGAAGAGGAGGTGGGTGCCTGCGGAATGGCCTTAGAGCGAGGAGAGCCAGCCCGGGGCAGGCAGCAGGCAGGTGGCCTGCTAGAAAACTGTCATTTAAAAGTTAGAAGGTAGCCGGTCGCAGTGGCGCCCGCCTCTAATCGCAGCGGAGGCTGAGGCAGGAGGATGGCAAGGTGGAGGCCCGCCTCAGCCACTTAGCGAGGCCCTGAGCAACTCAGCGAGACCCTGTCTCTAAATAAAAGATAAAAAGGGCTGGGGAGGTGGCTCAGTGGTTAAGCACCCCTGAGTTCAAGTTCAAAGGCAACAAAGGTCTTGACTTCTGTCAGTGACATAGAGTGCAAGGAAGGGGACCCTAAGAGTTTGCAGGCTGAGGAGACGGAGGATCATGGGCTCTTTAACCATGAGGCCAAACCCCCAGAACACAGCTGATCTGGGAGCGCCTTGAGGAGCCACAGAACCAGGTCAGGGGTTGGTAAGAGGGATCTGCAGCTCTGGAAAGAAACCAGAGTCAGAAACAGGATACCTAGGAGATGTCAGCAAGTGTACAGGGACAAGGGACAGCTTGCGGAGTGACTGGGACCCTTCTGCATATAATATGTTTAAAAGATAGGCAGATCCTATAATTCCTTAATAATACAGGGCAGGCTTATGAATAAGCAGACCTCCAGAAATAGACTGAACTTAAGCGGGTACAGTAGCATGTCCTTGCAATCCCAGCTACTGAGGAGGCTGAGGCAGGAGGATCACAGATTGGAGGCCAGCCTCAGCAACTTAGCAAGGGCCTAAGCAACTTAGTGAGACCCCATCTCTAAATAAAATACAAAAAGTTCTGGGGATGTGGCTCAGTGGTTAAGAGCCTCTGGGTTCAATACCTGGCACCAAAATAAACAAATAAATATCTTGGACATGATTAAATACAACATAAACAAGGTCAAAAGACAAATGATCAACCCATTTATAAAGAACTCTGAAATATCAACAAGAAATGCAAAACCCGGAGGCGGGGGAGAAATGACCAAGGACATGAACACTCAGCTCACCTAAAAGGAAATAATGGCTCTTAAAATCTGAGATGTTCAACCTACGCTTTCTCTTTTATTATATGGGCAAAAATCCAAATGTCAAACAACACACTGTCCTGGTTAAACGGAGAGAAACAGACCCTTTCCCGTGCTTCTCTGGTGGAGTGTAATGTGCCACATCCCACGTGGAGGGGACTTTGGAAATGTATATAAAATTATACATGCATTTACATTTCAACCAAGCAACCATTTGTCGAGGCATATATCCTGAAGATACACCATCACAAATAGGAAGTAAAATATTCCCAGGTTATTCAGTATAGCCAAATGTTTACTCCACAAGAGGTTGGATAGAACCCAAATGTTTTTTCAGTGAGACACTGCTTAAATAAACTATGGTTCACCCACACAGCAATACAGCAGAATGAAAAAGAGCTCCGCGGACTGCTCACGACGTGAAGTAATTGCTAGAATATGCTGTAAGTGAAAAAAATCTAGTATCAAGTGGGATACGTGGTGTGCTACCTTTTAGGAAAGAAAGGAGGGAAAATAAGGATGGATGGATGGATGGATGGATGGATGGATGGATAGGTGGTGGATGGATGGATGGGTGCATGGATGGATGGAAGGATGGATGGATATGTGGATGGATGGATGGGTGAATGAGTGGGTGGATGGATGGGTGGATGGGTGGATGGATGGGTGGATGGGTGGATGGATGGGTGGATGGATGGGTGGATGGATGGAAGGATGGATGGATATGTGGATGGATGGATGGGTGAATGAGTGGGTGGATGGATGGGTGGATGGGTGGATGGATCGGTGGATGGGTGGATAGATGGGTGGATGGGTGGATGGATGGGTGGATGGATGGATAGATGGATGGATATGTGGATGGGTGGATGGGTGGGTGGGTGGATGGATGAATGGGTGGGTGGATGGATGGGTAGGTGGGTGGATGGATGGATGGGTGGGTGGGTGGATGGATGGATGGATGGATGGATGAATGGATGGGTGGATGGGTGGATGGGTAGGTGGGTGGATGGATGGATGGATGGATATGTGGATGGATGGATGGGTGAGTGGGTGGATGGATGGATGGGTGGGTGGGTGGATGGATGGATGGATGGATGGATGGATGAATGGATGGGTGGGTGGGTAGGTGGGTGGATGGATGAATGGGTGGGTGGATGGATGGATGAATGGATGGGTGGGTGGGTGGGTAAATGGGTGGATGGATGAATAGATGGATGGATGGGTGGATTGGTAGGTGGGTGGATGGATGATGGATGGATGGATGGATGGATGGGTGGATGGATGGATGAATGGATGGATGGATGGGTGGGTAGATGGGTGGGTGGATGGATGCATGGATGGGTGGATGGGTGGGTGGATGGATGGATGGATGGATGGGTGGATGGGTGGGTGGATGGATGCATGGATGGGTGGATGGGTGGGTGGATGGACGGATGGGTGGATGGATGATGGATGGGTGGGTGGATGGATAGATGGATGGATAGGTGGATGGATGGATGGATGGAAGATGGATGGATGGTTGGAAAGGTGAATGGATGGTTGAAAGATGGATGGATGAATGAAGAGAAAGACATGATAGATAGAAATAAACCAGTAACATTCTTATTTTTGCAAAAGCAAATGCTTAGAGGAAAACCCCAAAGATGATTAAAATGATTAACCACAGTGAAAAAGGGGAGTTGGAGATGGTGGGGTAGAAGCAAAACTGCATTCTGTGGATCCTTTTCATCTATTTCTAACTCTTAAACCAAATAAATGTTTGCATACTTGGAAAAGAAAATCAATTTGCAAATCAAAAAGGCAGAAGCCCGATCACTGGGAAGAACTGCAATGTGAAATGAACGAATCCAATTGTCTATCAAATGGGCAACATTTGCACACAGAGAAAACAATTGCAACCTCTTTGTAAGAACTTGAACTTTGAGCTCCATACCCTAGCCATAGCGTCCCTGAACTCTATTCTAAGGACACAGGGAAATGCAAAGGAAGTTGAGGCTCCTGCAGTGGCTTAGGGAGGATGGCGATAGTATGATCTGAAAGTTTGCTACGCAGGCAGATCTCACAGAGAAGTCAGCGTGTCAGTGCTGTTAGGAACTGAGATGTTCAGTATCAAAAGAGGAAAGCATAACATGAAAGAAGGCAAAAACTGTCCTAAGGCATTGATTTTTTTCTATAGATACGGACTCATGATTTTTTAAGTATGAAATTTTCTAGCTTGGTCCACTGAATGAGCCTGGAAGCCAAGCACCTCAGTGGCCTGGAGATCCCTTGCTGCTTCAATTGTGGTCTTTAACACCATTGCCCATGGACAGGACTTGGGGGCGTCTTGGACAAGGGTCTAATTCTAATTCCAGGGTAAGGACAAAGCAGAAAGGCAAGCCCTTCTGTAATTGTGCCAAAGACTAAGGAAGCTCTTGACAATGAATGGGAGCAAAGAACAAGCCAGTGTACACCCAGAGGGAGACAATCAGATCCAGCACGTAGGACATTTCAGTGGCCAGATCGCTGGACGGCAGAGGAAACCTGACCAAATACAATGTTTGAATGTCGTATCTGAGTTCTGAAAAACCAGCTGTAAAATACCTGGAGACAGTTGGGATATTTGCATTTTGACTGAGAACTAAATAATATTAGGCAACTATTACTAATTTATTTAGATAGGAAAATAGTTCCATAGTTATCAGATGAATGTCTTTTTTTTTTTTTTTTTTTTTTTTTGGTACCAGGGATTGAACCCAGAGGTGCTTAAACACTGAGCCACATCCCCAGCCCTTTTATTTTTTATTTAGAGACAGGGTCTTACTGAGTTGCTAGGGCCTGGCTAAGTGGTTGAGGCTGGCCTCCAACTTGTGATCCTCCTGCCTCAGCCTCCTGTACTGCTGGGATTACAAGCAGGCACGTCTGCACCTGCTTCTTTTATTTTTTATTTTGAGACAGGGTTTCACTACGTTGCTGAGGCTGGCCTCAAACTTGCAATCCTGCCTCAGCCTTACGAGAACCTAGGATTACAGGTGTACACCACTGCACCCAGCTTCCATTCTTGAATAAATGGAATATTCTGGAATAAATGGGAATATTCTTTCAGTACTTCTCTGCATTGAAAATTTTTTCTAATACAAAATTGCAAAGCCAGGCATGGTGTCGCACACCAGGATTCCCAGCAACTCAGGAGGCTGAGGCAAGATTTCAAGTTCAAGGTCAGCCTCAAGGACTTAGTGAAGCTCTTGTGTCAAAAGTAAAAACTCAAAGGGGGCTGGGTGTATAGCTTAGAGGCAAAATCAGTTTAAAAAAAAAGTGGTTGACATGTCAAATTTATGTCATGTACTAGGATTGGTGGTGCACATCTGTAACCCTAGTGGAGGCTGAGGCAGGAGGATCGCAAGGTGGAGGCCAGCCTCAGCAAATTAGTGAGGCCTAAGCAACTCAGCAAGACCCTGTCTCTAAATAAAATATAAAAAGGGCTGGGGATGTGGCTCAGTGGGTAAGCACCCCTGGGTTCCATCCCTAGTACCAAAAAAAATCATGTCTTTTAGTCCCAATAATAATAATAATAAATTGGGGGGCTGGGGTGTAGCTTATTAAGAGGCTAGTGTAGCACTGCACTAAGCCCTGGGTTCGATGTCTAGCACGGCACAAATAAACTAATAAATAAAAATAATAGTAGTACATTTTGAAAAGACAAATAAAACCCTCACAGGTAAGCGAACTGGAGGTTTGGCTGAGAGCGAGGTGGAACCAGGGCGCTGGGCAGAGAGGCCAGCGGGCTGGGCAGCGGGGAGGTGCCTGGGGCACAGGCCGGTGGGAGCCGGGAGCTGGGCCTGAGCACAGGGGGCGACTGAGAGGGGTCCCTCAGTCCCAGGCGTGGCGTCCCCGCTTCTCAGCTGCCTTGGAAGGAGCCTGCAGAGCGCCCCCCAGCGGCAGCAGGAGACTGAGAACCCCACTTTCCGCTCCCAGCAGGAACCGCTTGGGGGCGCCCTCCTGCCCGAGGTCTCCGTCCTCCGAGGACTCTGCCCGCTTGGGCAGCCTTTGGACCACCACCTGGGCTGCCAGCGAGTTGTTTCTATGGCGACCGATGTCCTTCACAAAGGGAGGAAGTGGGGGACCCTCAGGAAGGAACAAAGGGACACCAAACAGCTCAGAGATGTGACAGATGAAAAAATAACCCAGGAAGGTGACCTAGTTTCACTGCTGCTTTGTTGAGACTCTGGAGAGCACCCTTGACTACCTCATTTTATTTCACGCCTGTCAGGCGATTGTCACCTGACGCTGTAAAGCGAGGTGACAGGAGCGCGGTGCTTCACCTGGTGAGAGGGTGAAACTGATCTGTGAGATTTTTCTCGCCCCTGGGGAAATGCTGAGGCTCAGGTAATTTTGCTGAGGCTGAGACTCTCTGTGTGTCTCTCTTTTCCTCCTTCCTTGAAAACTGTCACCGAGGAAGACAGGGTGGCCCGGTGAACAGGCTTTGTGGTATTTGCATCCGGGTTATGCCTTAGCTGTGCAATCTTGGGCAAGTTCCTTAACCTCTCTGTGCTTTGATTTCCTAATCTGTCAAAGGCACAAAGGGGAGAAGAAGTCCAATTCCAAAGTGATTTGAGGGATACCTACTCTGGAGGCTGAGGCAGGAGGATCTCCAGTTTGAGGCCAGCCTCCACAACTTGGTGAAAGTTGGTCTCAAAATAAAAAAAGGAAGAAGTGGCAGAGAACCCCTGGGTTTGATCCCCAGTACAAAAAAATTAAGGAAAAGTTTAAATGAGATGATACGTTGAAAAAAACTGAAAAGGGTTAAATGAGGTGATACATCGATGCATTCAAGTACTTGGTTGGTGATGGCTGCCTTTGTCTCGGTTCCTTTCCAGTCGGCCACGGACAGAGCGAAGGGGAGAGGATGGTGGTGTCCGACTTCCATGTTTTCGTCAGGGACGTGTTACAGCACGTGGATGTCATGCAGAAGGACTACCCCAACCTTCCGGTCTTCCTTCTGGGCCACTCCATGGTGAGCAGACCCAGTTCAAGACGCCCGGCTGTTGGGGTTCCGGGGTCACTTAGTGCTTAGGAAGTGAGCGGGGGCCGGGAGTCAGCCCTGGAGGCCACACAGATGCCGACCATCCATTCCAGACCAGGGCTGCTCCCGTCACCCTGCCCCTTTGACAGATTAGGAAATCAAGGCACAGAGTGGTCAAGAAACTTGCCCAAGATCACACAGCCAGGACGTGTTCCAGGGTGTCAATACTACAAAGTCTGTCCGCTCAGCCACCCTCCCTTCCTTGGCAACAACTTACAAGGAAGAAAGAAAGGACAGACACACAGAGAGTCTCAACCTGCCCAGTTTTCTGTGAGTGTCCAAGAATAAGACTTCACGAATCCCTCCAGTCTTTACTGGGAGCTCAGGTGTGTGGCCACTTGGAAAACTGAATCCATTTCCTCGGGTCCTGCGGTGCCATTGCATTGTGAGGCCACTAAGAGTCACTTCTCCTTGGTCCATGAGAAACGTTTCAGAATTCTCCAGCAGCAATAATTCCTGAGGGCTGGAGTGTGGCTCCCTGGTAGAGCGCACGCGGGAGGCTCCAGCCCCACAAATAAAGAAAAAACAAGCTGGGTGTGGTGATGCATGCCTGTCATCCCAGTGGCTAGGAGGCTGAGGCAGGAGGATTGCAAGTGGGAGGCCAGCCTCAGCAACTTAGCAAGGCCCTAAGCAACTCAGTGAGACCCTGTCTCTAAATGAAATAGAAAAAGGGCTGGGGATGTGGCTCAGTGGTTGAGCACCCCTGGGTTCAATTCCTGGTACAAAAAGAAAAGAGAGAGAGAGAGAGAGAGAGAGAGAGAGAGAGAGAGAGAGAGAGAAAAGAAGGAAGGAAGGAAAGAAAGAAAGAAAGAAAGAAAGAAAGAAAGAAAGAAAGAAAGAAAGAAAGAGCAAAATCAGTGGAAGGTTATTCAAAATCCTTTTCACCCATAGAATCTTCTAAGAATCCTCCAAGTTAAGTCTTTAAGTCTGGCAGCCCCTGGCCAAACCTACCTACAGAAAAGCCAATTGTTTGAGGAGCAGAGCGTCAGGACCAAGGGACATTTCCCTGGGGCAGGGCTTCTGCCCCTCTGATCACTGTGTGACCTGTCCCTGCATTTCTCTCCCCTGCCTGGGCCCCGTGAGCATTCGAGGTCACAGCCCTTGGTTGAAATCACCTTTGAGCTTCAAACAGACAATGACTCTCTCCTATACCATCCACATTTCATTTCTCTTGGAACCTAAATTTCTGGGATCTTTATTCAACCAGGAAAAAAAAAAAACACATAGTAAACTATTATTTTTTTTATTTAGAGACAGGGTCTCACTGAATTGCTTAGGGCCTTGCTAAGTGACTGAGGCTGGCCTCCAACTTGTGATCCTCCTGCCTCAGCCTCCCGAATTGCTGGGATTACAGGCGTGCACCACCATACCTGGCTTATTCTTTTGAGACATGGAACATATATAATTTTATATTAAGCCCATCAGAATGGATGAATTATGGGTCTGTCAACTTTTGGCTTGAAATGCAAAAGCAAAGTGTTCCTATTTAACTTGCAGCTCATAAGCAGGAAGCTTATTTATGTCTCTCTGAAATGTTTGCTCTGGGAAAACCTGGGGTGGGGTGAACGTTTGTAATGCAATAATTGTAGATCTAGTTTATCCAGCATATGTTGGTGTCTAATCCCAGGTAATCCTCCCAGGGCTCTTAGCCAGAAACAAAGCTTACAAGGTTGTTGTTTTTTTTTTTTTATCAGAAATACATGCTCTGGCTGGGTGTGGGGGTGCATGCCTATCATCCCACCAACTCAGGAGGCTGAGGCAGGAGGATCACAAGTTGGAGGCCAGCCTCTACAACTTAGCAAAATCCTGTCTTAAAATAAAACATAAAAAAAGGGCTGGGGAGGTAACTCCGTGGTCGAGCCCCCGGGGTCCAATCCCCAGTCCTGCATCCACAGAAAAAAGAAAGAAAAAGAAATCTATGCTCCAGGGAAAGTCAGAATGCCCCGTGACTCTGCCCATTTTTGCTTTGCAGGGAGGCGCCATCGCCATCCTCACAGCTGCGGAGAGGCCCGGCCACTTCTCCGGCATGGTCCTCATTTCGCCTCTGGTTCTTGCCAACCCTGAATCCGCAACGACTTTCAAGGTAAAAGGCCTCTCTGGTGTGTTGCATTCCCACTGGCCCCCGCGACAGGGAGCCTCGTCCAGTTGTAGCTGGACCCTGGTCAAAGCGCCAAAGGCCGTTGGTTCTGGGACCGCGCACGCTGGTGCCTCCGAGTCTGCGCAGATGCTGTTTGGCCCCTGGGGAGCTGGGATTTCTAGAGCCGAGTGCATGTCCCCCAAAGACAAGGGAAGGAGGCCTTCCTGCCCGCGTGGGCTCTCCTGCCAACTTTACAAGGAGAAAGGCCGCCCCGTGTCATCTGTCCGGCCGAGTCACGTTTCCTCAGCTGTCCCAGGCAAGGCCGAGCTGTGTGTCACGACATCCGCTCGCCTCAGCGGGGAATGAGGAGCCAGGTGATTCCTCATCACGACTGAGACTCGCGTTCACTGCCGCTGGGCTCCGTCCCCGGCCCAGGCGACCCCTGACTCTAATGGATCCGTCAGGTGGCTTGTGATATTCCACGTGGACAGCCCGCGCTGTGCCTGCTGGGGACTCTGGGATCCTCCCCACAAGGCAGAGGACAGTAGGTGCCTTCTGTTCCCAGGAGGTGAAACCAGAGCCCTCCGCGGGGCTGCTTGGTAATGTGGGCTGTGCCACACTGTCCTGGCCTCGTGGTGTGTGAGGCCTGTGATAGCAACAGCTGGGGAGGCTGAGGCAGGAGGATGGCAAGTTGGAGGCCAGCCTCAGCCACTTAGCGAGGCCCTGAGCAACTCAGCGAGACCCTGTCTCTAAATAAAATAGAAAAATGGCTGGGGATGTGGCTCAGTGGTTAAGCACCCCTGGGTTCAATCTCCCCGTACCAAAAACAAAAATAAAGAATATACTTGGGGTATTTTTTTTCCCGTCCATGGCCACAGACCTGATCCTGCGACTACCAGAGACAGCGGCAGGTTCCAATTGGTCGCAGAGAATCTGAGCAATCTAAAATGGGCAGAAGGGAACGCTGCAAATGAATAGATCAATCAGATCACTTAATTCACTTTGAATTCACCTTTGAATTTTGACTCCATCCGGAGGAGGTGACCCTGACGTTTTTACCGCTGACTTTCCATCAGCCGTCAATCTCAGTGCTGAGTGAGACAGCGGTAGAGGTCTGTCACCCCCACCGGGGTCCCTCAGCACCGCCAGTAATGCACCTACCGACCACTTCATCATTTAAATGTCCCAGGGGAGGCGTGCCCTGCTTGACATTTCCCATAATGACTGTGATCACACAATGCGGTGTCAGATAACTCAAGCGTTCTTATCTAAATGGAATAAGATCGGGATCGCACAAGAGGGACAGTGAGTTACATTGTATTTCATGTGATTTGATTTGATTTGACTTCTGGTACCAGGGACTGAACCCCGGGACACTCAACCCCTGAGCCACCTCCCCAGTCCTTTTTATATCTTATTTAGAGACAGGGTCTCACTGAGTTACTTAGGGCCTCGCTGAGTGGCTGAGGCTGGCCTCCAACTTTTTAACCTCCTGCCTCAGCCTCCCAAGCTGCTGGGGGGACAGGCATGCACCACCACACCTGGCTTACGCAATTTGATTCTTAAAGAATTTCGAGGCGTGATGTGTGCCAAGCCTGTTCTGTGCAAAGACATTGACCCATGTTTTACTGGTGGGAAAACAGGCTTAGGGAAGGACAAGTGATTGGCCGGAACCCACCTAACTGGCTTGTTGGACTTGAATCTGGGGGGGGCTGTCACTGTTTTCCCTGGAGAAGAAATGGACATTTTCCCTCAGAGAAAAGCCAGGGACCAGAGGGCATTTCAGATAAGGGGCACCAAGGAGACAATGGAGACAACGGGTTTGCTCCCAGCGTCCCATGGAGCTGACTCTTCCGTGCACTGTGACCTTCCATGCACTCGTGCTAATAGATCACCTTGTCAAATCAGGAGCCAGCCGTCCCAGGAGAGTCACGGGTCTCCTCTTATTAACCAAGACAAATTAGATTTCTCTTTGCCCCAGACCTGAAGGTCCTCCTCCCCAACCCGGAATCTGTTGCTGCTCCTGGTCTTTGGCAATTTTGACTGACAGTCTAAGATGCATTGGTCTAGCCCGCCTTGGGGGCAGGGGTGGGATGTGACCGCCTTCTACACACTGTCTGGTCTTCCCTGAAAACCTCCTGAAAGCATTTCAGAATGTTTTTCTTTAAATATTCATTTCAAGAGCTTAAGAATGATTTGCTTAGCCAGGCTCAGTGGTGCACGCCTGGAATCCCAGCAGCTCGGGAGGCTGAGGCAGGAGGATGGCAGGTTGGAGGCCAGCCTCAGCTGTGTGTAGCAGGATGAAAGAACTGGGGGTGGGGGATGAAAGGAACCCCAGCATTGCCTGTAAATGAGCAGCAGTGACAAGTTCTATCCTTGTTCAACAGGGGCTGGGGTGGGGTTTGGTGGCGGAGCACTTGTCTAGTACACACGAAACCCTGGGTTCCATCCCCAGTGCTGAAAAAGAAAAAGAAACATAGCATTTGACAGCTTGATTCATGGTACCAAGCACCTATTAGAACAAGTCTCCCATTTTTTTTTTTTTTCTTGGTACTGGGGTTTGAACCAGGGGTGCTTAACCACTGAGCCACATCCCAGTCCTTTCAATTTTGAGCCAGGGTCTTGCTTAGGGCCTTTGCTAAGTTGCTGAGGCTGGCCTCCACCTTGTGATCCTCCTGCCTCAGCCTCCCCTGCTGCTGGGATCACAGGCATGCGCCAACACTTATTAAGGCAGGCAACTTGAGACACGGAGTCTTTGAGAACAGACAGACATGTGGAACATGACCAGCCCCCAACCCCTGAGCTGGGAACCTTCCAGATAATCCCCCAACCCCAAAATCTCACCCCCATCTGGTTCTCTCACCAAAGGCTCATTTTTCAACAAGCTGAGCTAAATTTAGCCCAGAAAAAGAGACAATGAGGACAGAGACTCTGGTCCCTGGAATAGTGTATCTGCTGAAAAATTGGTTTCACCAAGATTGTGGTAGCAGGAAAATTTTAGAATCAAAAACTTAAAAGCAAGTCTTGTGTATATGGAGGTTATTTTCTGTTTGGGGGCTTCCTCTCCGTGTCTGATGGCTGGGGACAGAGGTGAAATTCCTGGATGCCCATCTAGTCGAGTGTCACTCTCAGTTCACCTCTGGTCCCCTGACCTGTGCTTGTCCAGGACAAGAGTCAGCAATGGACAGCAGGCTACGCCCCCCACACACACCAGGCAGAAATCTCCCTGGGCAGAGCCTGGGGGCCGAGGGTCAGCGGCCTGGAGGATAATCATGTCCACGGCTGTCCCTGCTGTGATCCCCTGAGGTCCTGGGGCAGGGATGTAGGAGGCGCCCAGCGAGGCAAGATGTCCCCACTCCCAGCCACGCTGGTGCCTCGCTAAGGCGGTTCTCAGTGCCGGGCCCGCCTGGTCTCCCTTCCTCTCAGGCCCCGCCCTGGAAGGAGAGGAAATTGTTCCCAATTGAAAGACAGGAAATGAGGCTATTGTCTTGTTCACGTCCAGGGCGAGCACCAGGTCGGACCAGGGGGCAGGAGGGCGGGGCACATCCCTTCACCCTAAACGGCCGACTTCCGGCGGAGAGTCAGGAGCGTCCATGTCCAGGCCTCAGGATCCGGAAGTTCCTCTCAGGGTCCATGTTGAGGCGCTAGGATCCGGAAGTTCCTCTCACACAGTCCATGTTGAGGCGCTAGGATCCGGAAGTTCCCCTCACACAGTCCATGTTGAGGCGCTAGGATCCGGAAGTTCCTCTCACACGGGCCATGTTGAGGCGCTAGGATCCGGAAGTTCCTCTCACACAGTCCATGTTGAGGCGCTAGGATCCGGAAGTTCCTCTCACTCGGTCCATGTTGAGGCGCTAGGATCCGGAAGTTCCTCTCACTCGGTCCATGTTGAGGCGCTAGGATCCGGAAGTTCCTCTCACACAGGGTCCATGTTGAGGCGCTAGGATCCGGAAGTTCCTCTCACTCGGTCCATGTTGAGGCCCTAGGATCCGGAAGTTCCTCTCACACAGGGTCCATGTTCAGGCCCTAGGATCCGGAAGTTCCTCTCAGGGTCCATGTTCAGGCCCTAGGATCCAGAAGTTCCTCTCACATGGTCCATTTTTAGTCACTACAATCTGGAAGTTCCTGGGACACCCAGAGGCTGGGAGGATGGAGGGGAAGTGGTTGGTGGTCAGAGGAATTGTCACCCCTTTAAATTTTGGGTAAGTTCAGACTCAGCTGCCTGGAACGTGGCCACGGGTCATTACTGGCCCATTTGGTAGCAGCCACAAGCTTCGGGCCTTGGACTGACCTCTGCTCTGTGGCAGGTCCTCTCTGATAGCTCTGGGTTCAGATTTCTAGACGTGTGTGGCTCCAGAATCGAGCCATTGTACCAGAAAGTCTTATTGTATTTAGTGACTCCTTGTTCCATGTCTGGGAACAAGTGTCCAGTTCATCCCAGGGAGGAATAAGGTGTATTTCCCCTTCAAGGAAATCTGGTGCTGGGTTGGTGGCACATGCCTGTCATCCCAGTGGCTCAGGAGGCTAAGGCAGGAGGATTGCAAGGTGGAGGCCAGCCTCAGCAACTTGACCCTAAACAACTCAGTGAGACCCTGTCTCTAAATAAAAAGTAAAAGGGCTGGGGAGGTGGCTCAGGGGTTAAGCACCCCCGGGTTCAATCCCTGGTGGAAGAGAGAGAGAGAGAGAAAGGAAAAGAAAAAAAATCTGGCGTGACCGTCCCAGGGCCCTGGCTAAATCACAGGTGACCCTGGTCATAATGCTGTCCCCATAAAAGGTGTGAAGTCCTAGCCTTCTCTGCTCAGGTCAGTTTTCCAGAACCTTCGTGGTGAGTCCTTTGCCAGCAGAAACTTAAGAAAGGTGGCAAGGGGGCCATTAAGACCTCTCCGATCCACAAAGACACATGTGAGCGTCTCTAGAATCTAAAGCCATGTATGCCATGGCTGGCCTGGGAATGTCCCCTGGTGTGTAAGTGCTTGTCAAGGGCTGTGGTGTCTCACGTGCCTCACTCATCAGGACGTCACCTTCAGACGTGGGAGAGGCGTCACCTGTCACGAAACTGCAGGTCAGGTGCTTTTCCAGAAGGCTCTACGTGAATGCCCTCCGATCACTCACTCAGTTGGCCACCAAGCAGGTTCGCTGAGCTGTTCTCCTCAGGGTCAGAAGCCAGAAAGGGAGTCAGGGACGAGACCTGGGGGGATTCAAGGCTGGTCGGATGAGTTCAGTTTCATAGATGAAGAAACCAAGGAGCGTAGACTTTCCCACGAACTCAGAACCAGAGTTTGAATCCAAACTCACCTGCCGCCACGTCCCTGAGTCACCTGAAGTCTGGGCGGACGTGGCACCATTGGGAGCTTTGTGGTTGTACAAAGCCTGGCTTCTCCTGTCGGGGTCGTGGGGAGGGTGGGGAGCTCGCCTGGCGGTGGAGTCCATCCTGCAGCCTCCTCTCTCCTGAGCCGGGTCCAAGGCACTCTCCACACCCCCACAGGGTCACCCGAAGACATTCACAGACTTGGTCGAAAACACATCAAGATTGGTAATGGCTTGGATTCCACTTCATTTATGGGTGAGCAAAGCCCTTTTAAGGCTTCCAGAATCTTCTCTTGGAAACAGGCGGCTGGGCCCTCACAATCAAAGACGGAGGCTCTGGGAGAATTTTCCAGGAGGCCAGGGGGCAGCAGCCATCTGGTCGACCTCAGCGTGGCTCTCTCTGGGTGTTGGATCTGCCGTTGTTCCTTCTTTCCCACCATGTCCTCCACAGGTGGCCTTAAGACCCTCTGCTCTGCGTCCTTCGTCCTCAACCAACCCCACTTCCTCTGCCTTGGTCTTTCTCCTCCCAATCTGACCCCTTCCTTGCTCGTTAAATCAACCAACCTTGAAAGAACAACAGGGGGAAAGTCATCTGTTACAGTGGTTTGATTTCTTTCTTTCTTTCTTTGGTGGGGAAGAAGTCGAGCACCTGATTTTCTTCTTTTTAAGTCACAAGGTTATTGTCATGAGGAGACTGGCCTCTGCTGTTTTGACTCTTGCTTAGAAATATGACTTGAAACTTACTAGGACAATTTAGAAAAAGAGCTGAAGGTCAGAGTTGACCCAATCTCTCTTAGGATTATCCCTGCAGGGAGGGACGTCCAGGCCACTGCCCTCAGCAGAGGTGTCAGAAATGCCTCCTCAGTTCTTTCTATTCACTAGAATTTCCCATGGAAGTCCAAAGAAAGACATGTGCGCCACGGTGTCACCTCAAGTCAGCACATCAGGATCTTTCAGGGTGGGCCCCGGCAAGAGGACTGTGTCCTATGGACATACCGGCTGTTGACCCCTCAGGCTTCTCCACCCTCGGGAATTCCCCCTAGGAGTCTCCTGAAGTTGCAGAGTCTAATCCAAAAGCTGGGTGTCCTTGGGAGGTGCTGGTACTGCTGGTCTGAAGGCCACACGCTGAGCAGGGAGGCCACAGGACACCAGGATGGATGTGCTGTGCCTGCCCCGCGTGCTGAGCTAGGTTGTCCTCAGAACAGCGTCTGCCCTGGGCCCCCGCCTGCGTCTGCATCAGGCAGGGTTAACCTGTGCCCAGGTCTCCAGCACCCACCTCAGGGACATCCCATGGGGCCCAGGACACACACAAGGACAATGGTGATCACTGCGTTCCTGCTAGGGCCATGTCCCCCGTTTTCACTTGTGATTGAGCAACCAGTAACCTAGGACGTCGGTATCTTCTTCTACCCAGTCAGCCTCCGGACTTTAGTTGTCGAGTTGGCCCTTCGAGGGCCAGAATTCCTGAGCAATGGCTATTTTGGGGAGCAAGGATAATTTCCTGCCCTGTGCATGGGTCGTTGGGGTAGCGAGTGCTCAGCCAGATGTGTCCCCTGGAAGCCACCAGGCTGGAACAGGAACATCTCCTGCCTGCATTTTTGGGCAGTAGATCATTGGCAGCTATAAAAGGAAGAGTCCTCTCCAGAACTCTACCAGCAACAGGAAGGTGACAGATTCAGGACCAACCCCTTTTTGTGATCATTTTGTAAAGCAAACCCTTCTCAGGATGTGGCTCTCTTCTTTCCACCCCTCAGAGATCATTTCTTTTTCTTCTTCTTTTTTTTTTTTTTTTTTTTTTTTTTTTTGCAGGGGGGAGGGGAGTAGTGGGGTTTGAACCCAGGGATTCTGAACCACTGAGCCACATCCCCAGCCCTTTTGATTTTTTATTTTGAGACACTATCTTGCTGAGTTGCTGAGACCCTCACTAAGTTGCTGAGGCTGGCCTCCAATTTGCAATCCTCCTGCCTCAGCCTCCCGAGTTGCTAGGATGATGACCCTGTACCGACTCATGGCCAGACCTCACTTCTTGGAAACTTCCTTTTGCTGCAGAAAGTTTCCTTGTCAATGGAGGAAAAAAGATGCTTGCTTGGTGAGAGGACAAGAGTAGGCTTTTTGCTAGAATTCTCTCCTGGAGGTAAATTCCCCACTAGCTCCCTAGTTCCCCTGAAGCCGTCCCTGGAAAACCAGAAAAAGGAATCCTGGAACTCTCCTGATCCTTGTGAAGCCAACAGCCTAGATTGCTGTCATTTCATTGTGACCCTGGAGGTAGAGGCCTTGGCATTTGGGGGCATAAATATTGGGGCTTGAGTGGTGTCGGCAGCGGGACAGAGATTCAAGGAGGAAGGTAAGTGTGTCTCTTTGCAAATGACCCATCGTGAAAATGGACCAGGCTTTCTGTGCCCAGGTCCTTGTGAAATCAGGTGATGGGCTTCAAAATCAAACCAGCTGGTGCGCTGAGGAATCTGGTGGTAGGATTGGGTGAAATGGAGCAGGGTTCTTCTCCTTCTCCTGTGTCGCAGCGCCAGGGTTGAGGAGGGAGGTCCTGCACACAGCCTTTTCCTGCTTGCGGTCACCTACCTTAGGGACAGGCAGGAAGCTGGCTTGTGGAAAAGGAGCTGCATTCTTGAGTAAGCTGCCCTGACTGGGCGGAAGGTAGGCCAGACAGAGACCAGTTTCTGGGAGCCTGCTATCTGCACGTCTGTCACCCTAATACAGGTGGCCTTCCTGAGTGTAGCAGGGACAAACCCAGTCCACCCCCAGCCTTTGTGTCAATGCTGGGACCCGTGGCAAACGATCACCGAGGACAGCAGAATACCTAGAAGTCCCTTCTGCAGAACAGACATGAAGATTTTCTCCTAAAAAGTCAGGCACCTGTAATCCCCACGACTTGGGAGGCTGAGGCAGGAGGATCACAAGTTGGAGGCCAGCCTCAGCAACTTAGGAAAATCCTGTCTCAAAAAAATCAAATATTAAAAGGGCTGGGGATGCAGCTCATTGGTAGAGCACCCTGAGTTCAGTTCCCAGTACTGAAAAAAAAGATATGTTCTCAATTCTCTCCTGATAATGTTGTTCTTGGACTACTATTGCCCTAGAAAACAGGTCATTTCCCAGAAAGTCCACCCTTATGCAGTTGGAGTCAAATAAAGGCTCCAGGGGACTGTCACCCCTCTGCAATTACCTGCTCTGTTTTTTCTTCATTTGGAGATCTTTTAACTTTTGAAAATGCCCTTTCTCACTCTAGAACTTAGGTTCTCCAAGGAGCATCTGGTTCTTGGAATTCACAGCTGTTTGATTCAGTTTTGAAAAGACTCAGATCTTTAGCCTCATTTCAGAATCCTAAGCCCTCCTTTTCCCATGTGTGTGCATGGAGCTGGTCCCTCAATCCCTCTGCTCTTGGATGTATTGGGTTCTATCCTATCCTATCATATCTCATCTCATATCATCATAACTTGTCTACCCCAAGAGGCCTTGGACTATGCATCCTGCCTCCATGAATCCCCAGAGAGCTCTCTGTGTTGGAATCCTCTTATTTCTGCACCAGACTGTCAAAAACCAGAGCCCAGGGCCTGGATAGGGACCCGGTAGCTGCGTAGCAGCAGCTCGTGACATGATACAGGTTTGCCTGTTTGGATGTCAAAGTTGGGATGCAATGGGATCCAGCATTGTCACTGGGAGGGGGAGGCCACCCTTAACTTTTAAAAAAGGAATTGCTGCTTGTTACCATTTGGGGAAAAGAAAGTCACAGTGTGGAGCTCAGAATAGGTTTTCGCACATGGGGTCCTCTGGGAGCACAGTATCGTTTTCTTCTCTGTCTGGTTCCTGGTGGTCTGAGAAGCAAGGAGTTGTGGCCGTGGAGGGAGGCTGGGGTGTCCAGCTGTAAGGTGACCACGGAGAATGGGCATGGCTAGGTTGTTGATTAGACCTCTTAGTTGCATTGAGAGAGAGAGAGAGAGAGAGAGAGAGAGAGAGAGAGAGAGAGAGAGATCTCTACCCTTGCCACACAAAGGGTGAGTGGTCTTGCTCCATCCCAGTGACCCTGCTGTCCTGAGCTTCTGTTGACTTCTCTGTTAAAAGACGATCAAGCCTCACCTTGCAGAATTTTTGCAAAAAGCAAAAGCCCAGGCACCATAGAGCGCACACAACGGGGAACGCCCAGAAGCGGGTTCCGGGGCGCAGGTGCCCGCTGTCCAGGGTACTGAGCTGCGCCCCTGCGCCCCGCGCGCCGCCTGTCCGATTCTAACGTCAGCGTTCCGCAGCTCACCTTTGAAATAGCTCCTCCCTCCCCAAGTGTCGCAGAGGATGGAAACGGCCGCGTCTCTGCAGGCAGACGTGTGAGGTCCAGGCTCTCTCTTCCCGGGAACACACGAGATCCAGGAGAGATGGGGGAGCAGAGGACTTGGACCCGAATCAGGTTCAAGTTCAGCGAGCATGCATTAAGCACCTACTGAGTGCCTGGGCTTTTGCATACAGGTGTCCTCTTGAAGGAGCCCTGAGGACCCTCGTGGGCAGTTGGGGAAACGGAAGCTCAGTGATGCAGGTCCAGGCTCAAGTTCACGATTCAAGTTCACGTTCATGATTCAAGTTCACGTTCATGATTCAAGTTCACGTTCATGGTCCCGCAGGGCCGGAATCAAACCCAGACCTGCTTCTTTCTGCCACACAATCTCCTAATCAGGCTGGCGGCTCTTTATTTCCCTGCAGTAGCAACTGAGATGAGCCACAGATTCTTTGGGATCCGGGTTCTCCTGCTTCCATTTGCTCTCGATTGATCGGGATGCCTCTGGCCCTGCTGGGTCTTTGTAGGGTCCCCCCAAAGAAGGGACTGGGCTGCAAGAGCTCAGTCACTGGCGGAAGCTCTCACAAGTAATTCCAGGTCACAGGTGATAAATGATCTTTGGGAAAAGCGACCCCACAGGATCCAGAGCGGAGTCTCGGGACATCAACCGGGCTGAGGTTGGATTTGGGTGTCGCCGTCCCTAATTGCCTGGATTGTCGCTTAGAAAGGGCAGGCGTTGGTGCTGCACGTTCTGACGTCTTGCTTTCCTGCCTAGGTCCTTGCTGCGAAAGTGCTCAACCTGGTCCTGCCAAACATGTCCCTGGGGCCTATCGATTCCAGCGTGCTCTCTCGGAATAAGGCAGAGGTGAGAGTCTTTCGAAAATCCTGGGGGTCGTTTGGGGTCGATGTGACGGTGAAGGAAGTAGCCACCCCCCCTCCCGCTGTGAGAAATCCAAGTTTGGGCCTGTCCCTGGCGTTCTGCTGCTCTGTCACTGAAGCCCTGTGTCAGGTGACGGGGACACAAAGAAGCATGAGGTTTGTGTCGTTGACATCAGGGTCGGGCGGAAAGGAAGCAGTGGCTGAGTTTGAACTGAGTCCTGAACACAGGACAGCAAACCAGAGAAAGCTCTGTGTGTATTAGTCAGGTCTCTTTTGGTTGCAAGTGATAAAAATGCAAAGGAATTTAAGCAAAAGGAAGGATTTATTGGAAAACAGAAGTAAAGGCTTCAGGCATGGCTGTATCCAGGAGATCTAAAATCCTAGTCACCACCTGGTTCTCCTCAACTCTCATCTCACCTAGTTTGGCTTCATTCCCAGAAAGGCTTTTCCTAAATGAAGGGAAAGGTGGCCAATGGCAATTTTGCCTGAGCAACCTCAGTGCAAAGATAGTGTCTCTTTCTGGCAAAAGTCTCAGGGATGATTTTTTTTTTTTTTTTTTTTTTTGAGATGTAACCCAAGGGTATTTTGTCACTGAACTACATCCCCAGTCCCCTTATTTTTAATGATTTTTTTTTGTTTTGAGACAGGGTTTTGCTAAGTTGCTCAGGGCCTCACTAAGTTGCTGAGGCTGGCCTCCAACTTGCAATCCTCCTGCCTCAGCCTCCCGAGCCACTGGGATGACATGTGTGTGCCACCGCAGCTGGTTTCAGGGACGATGCTTATTGGCCAGTTATCCAAGATGGGATTATTTCTTCAGGAAAAGGGGTGTGGGATTAGGTCATATGAAACTCAGAGACTGTGATAAAAGAAGACAACTCTGCGATAAGGATAACAGAGGAAAGACAGACCCATAATTGCAGGTGAGCAAACTGACCCTATAAGCTGAAAGGGCTTGACTGGTGGGCTAGCCTGAGACCTGGGGTAGCCTGAGAACCTGCTTTGGTCTGGGAGTGGGAAGGGCCTCTGCGGCTTGTAGTCAGATACCCTGAGCATGTGAAAGATGCCAGAATCATTCTGGCAAGTCAGTGTGCCCTCGTGCCTTAGGAGCATGGAAATCACCCCATCACCGCTCCCTGAGGGTCCTGGGAAATGGAGTGAGGGGTTCCAGCATCTCAGCGGTCTTCCTCAGTTTCCCTGGACACTGGAACTACAGCTTCATCGTGTGATTTTGAACGCCTGGCCCTCAGAGTCTCTTAGAAGTGAAGCATTTGACTGGGTTCGGGGACACACACCTGTCATCCCAGCAGCTCGGGAGGCTGAGGCAGGAGGATCACAAGTTGGAGGCCAGCCTCAACCACTTAGCAAGGCCCTGAGTGACTCAGTGAGACCCTGTCTCTAAATAAAATCTAAAAAGGGCTGGGGAGGTGGCTCAGTGGTTAAGCAGCCTGGGTTCAATTCCAGGTATCAAAAAAAAAAATTATTTAAATGGAAATAACCCCAGACATTTAAGAAGGAGATGTTCTCCATAGAGGTCCAGGACTCCCAGCCTCCAGGGGGTTAGCTATTTAAGACTCCAGGAAGTGGAGGACCGGTGTGGAGTCTGAGGGCTTCCGATCATAGGACCTGGTGCCGCCCAAACCCACATCCTGGGCCCAGTTTTCCTTACCAGGGGCCAGCAAGTGTGTCTGTGACCTCTGACCTTTTGGAATGAACATTTGAATAAAGAAAAAAAAAAATTCATTCGGAAAGGCAGAATCTCACCGCGGAAAAGGCACAACTTCAAGATGGACAAAGGTGGAAGCCTGGCGTGGAGTCTGATTGGATCCTGACATGAGTGACAGCTACCTTAACCCCATTTCCCAGATGAGAAAAACGGAGGCACAGAG
This sequence comes from Sciurus carolinensis, assembly GCF_902686445.1. Taxonomy (NCBI): domain Eukaryota; kingdom Metazoa; phylum Chordata; class Mammalia; order Rodentia; family Sciuridae; genus Sciurus; species Sciurus carolinensis. The sequence continues at coordinate 2,330,231 of NC_062231.1, forward strand.
AGGTCAAGTCACCTACCACAGGTGGCACAGCCGGCCAGGGGGCAAGAGCTCAGATCCGAACTCCTTTGATTGACAAGTCTGCACGTGGACACCTCTTTGCAGCGAGTGTGTTTGATCGTAAAGTTCTTCTTCCGGTTTACGACACTGGTCCATGCGGCTCCTGGCTGCAGGTCTCTGGGTGGGATCTACTTTGTAAGGGGGCCTCTGTGGCGGGCAGGTGCCTTTCAGCTGCCTACTTGTCAAATAATGGCTGCAGTTGGGACGTGCCATCTCCAGGAAACCCAAGTATCTTTTCAGCAGCTCTTCTGGATCAATAGTGGTTTTTTTCTTTCTTTCCTTGTTTTATTTTTTTTAAAGAGAATCAAAAATCCCTTTGAGACGTTTTAAGAGGAAATTCAGGTGCAAACCTCTTGGTTGATCTTCCCACCTACAAGTGCGAAAGGCATTTGCAACTTCTTTCTCTCTCTGCAGAAAAATGGCTAATTTGAGAGCTTTAATCTCATCTTTGAAAAAAATAAAAATATAAAAAACAAAACAAAACAGGAGAATCATCAAAAGTCTCATGAAAAGACGGAAGTGTGAGTTTAGAATGGACAATCCGCCCCTCGCTCCTGCCCCGCCGGCCACCTCCTGTTGGGGACCCTCATCCTGGGGGGCTCTGGCTGATTCTCAGAAACCCTAAGAAATGGCCTTTCTGGGAAAAGAGGAGGAAGGGAGGTCAGCCTCAGAGCTGGACTCCAGTTGGAAAAATAAAAAGCAAGATTTTGCATTCCTCTGCAGAGAGAACCCGCCCCTCCTGTCGCCTGTCACCTCTGGAATCTTCCTTTGAACACTGTGCTGAGCTTTAAAAATAGCAACGCCAAGGGGGTAACTGTGTTCCAAAGGCACCTGGCGGGATCTCACATCAGGGTGTCTTAAAGGCGCGTCTTTAGCGCAGATATTTCCCATGGAGCCCCGCGGCTATGAGAGCCTCAAAAACAAGAAGAAGGTTGCCCACCCCGCTGGAGGAGGGCGCCCGGTCTGCAGGTCCGTCCCTGGGGACTTAGAGTGGCTCTGTGGCTGCAAGGTCAGCAGCCAGGTGTGTGTCTGGGCTTTGCTGCTGCAACGTAGCATCATCTCGCAGCTGCTGTCCCCACAGAGCCACATTCTCTCTGCACCTGTGTGAAGCTTCCCTGGCAGAAAGGCAGGGGAAAGAAACCTTCTGATTGTCGCGACACCACTCAGCAAACAACTGATGACATCCTTCTTCTTCCGTGCAAGATACTGTAGCCTTTCTGCTCTCACCAGAACCCGAAGGAGTCAGTCTTCTTATTCTCACTTGCAACTGTGGAAGTTGGGGCCCAGAGAGGGCAAGTCACCTTCCCAAGAACACACAGCAACCACGTAAGGATGTGAGCCTGGGTCTGTCTACTCTGGGCCCAGTGCTCTTGGCAGTAACACCCTAGAAACCAAGATGTTACTGCTCAGGCATTTATTGTAGAGTCCCTCATCAGAAATGAAGACTACTGACTCCCAGTGGCTTGGGAGGCTGAGGAAGGAGGATCACAAGTTGGAGGCCAGCCTCAGCCACTTAGCAAGGCCCTAAATAAGTCACTGAGACCCTGTCTCTAAATAAAATATTAAAAGGGCTGGGGATGTGGCTTAGTGGTTAAGCACCCCTGGGTTCCATCCCTGGGACCAAAAACTAAAAAAAAAAATTTTTTTAAACTAAGACTCCTGACATTATTAATCATTCCGCTGACAACAATGGGGTTTTCACACTGTAATGAACCCCCGCCCACTCTGAAAAGCCTTGAATGCCATTCTAGATGGTTCTCTGGCCAAAGATGCTGGGAGAGGCAGGCGAGGAGTCCTCGTACCTTCCAGAGGAATGCACTGATTTCTTTCCAAGCCCTTCCCTGGCCCGGGCCCCGGGTAGAACCAGGAAGAAAGAGACCCCGATTCCGAGCACACCTCGCCCTGGGAACACCGACCATTTACAGATGGAGGCAATTTGTCCCCTAGAGCCAAATCTCTGTTCCCTGTAAACACCCAGAGATGCCCCGGCCGCGCGTTCTGTCTAGTGTACAATCGCGCAGGCAGACCAGATGGTAAGTTCTGGATGCCCGGGAGCCAAAGGGGGGGCCGCGCAGCTTCCCTTCCTGTGTACGGTGGGGCCTGCTCTCCCCCCACCGGTATTGCAGAAGCTTCCAGAATCGAGGATTAAGCTCCTGGTCTCCATGTCCCCTGCCCGTCCCCAGCACGGGCTGCCAGGAAGGCCTTGCAAGACCCCTGCTGGGTGTTGGAAAGCCTGGCCTTCAACTAATTGCAGCCTCAGCTAAAGATAGGCCTCAGCCTCCCACTCTGTCCCCAGGACACAGCCTCCCACACGAGTCCCCTCCGAGCTCAGGTTATTAACTTTCCAATCAGCTCAGTCTGCAGAGCAGATTTCATCTGGTGACGCTCCGTTATTAATATCTGAGGTCGCCTGCTGAATTTTGTCTATTTGAGGCAGCCTGAAATTTACCCTGCCCTTAAAAAAGGGGGAGGGGACAGTCACTGGTGTGCAGGTGGCCACAGGGAAGCAGGTGGGTTGAGCTGCGTCACTTCTGTACCTTGTACCAGCCCCGTGAATGCTTCTGCTCTGGCCCTGTCCCCAGACCCCTCTGTAACTGTCACTGAGGCAGAGAAGCATCTCTGAACACACAGGAGGCAGGTCCTAGAGATTAGTCTTTTTTTTTTTTTTTGGCACCAGGATTGAACCCAGGGGTGCTTCACCCCTGAGCCACCTCCCCAGCCCTTTTTAGATTTTATTTAGAGACAGGGTCTCACAGAGTTGCTCAGGGCCTCGCTGAGTGGCTGAGGCTGGCCTCTAATTTGCGATCCTCCTGCCTCAGCCTCCCTCCTCCTGAGATTACAGGCATGCACGACCACACCCAGCTGAGATTGAAGTCTTTATTGATGATGGAAAAGTTGCTGGTTATGGGAAGATTGCCAGGGAAGCCCTACCTCTCTGTGCTTCTCTGCCAGGTTCCCTTACATGTCCTTGGAGCATGCGCATGGCAGAGTCTGGTCCATAGGGGTAGCCCAGGGGATGCTGGGAACACAAGTCAAAGGTTTCCCAGGAGCACATCTTAGATCGATGCTCTGAACATGGATGTGCAAATATCTCTTTGAGACCCAGCTTTTCATTCCTTTGGGAATGGTTGCTGTATCCAATGCCTCGTAATGTTCTCTTTTTTTGTTTTTTATTTGTGTTTTGTGTTTACCTTGTTGAGGACAGAACCCTGGGCCTCGTGCATACTAGGCAAGTGCTCTACCACTGAGCTACCCCACCACCCCCAGCCTGCATGTCTTCTTAGAGAAATCCTTTGCCCACCACCTAAACAATTCAGTTCTTTTCTTCTTGTTGAATTGTTGGAGCTCTTTATATATTATGGATCTTATCCCCTTGTTGGGATACATACCTCAAATACAAATGAGACTTACAAATATTTTTCCACCTCTCATGGGCTGCCTTTTCACTCTCTCAAGAATGTCCTTTGAAGCTGAGCACGGTGGCACATGCCTGTAATCCCAGCGACTTGGGAGGCTGAGGCAGGAGGATCACAAGTTCAAGGCCAGCCTCAGCAAATCAGTGAGGTTCTAAACTCAGTGAGACCCTGTCTCAAAATGTTTTAAAAATAATTTTTAAAAAGGCTGGAGATGTCACTCAGTGGTAAAGCACCCCTGGGTTCCATCCCGGTTACCAAAAATAAATAAAGAAATATTTTTTTTTTAGATTGAATTAAAAATAAAAGTAGCAGGCACCATGACCTTGCAATATTCCTGAACACTTAGAAGGGGAAGGAGACAGGAAGGGACACGCACGAGGCCAGACTGCTGTCCTATGTAGGCAAAGTACCCATCCCTCCTTACCCTCCTGCCAGGCTCCCTTGCACGTCCTTGGAGCATGCGCAAGGCTGAGTGTGGCCCATGGGGGAGCCCAGGGGATGCTGGGAACACAGGTCAAGGCTTGCTCTCAAGACTTAGGGCTGCAGGATTCTGCCACTGTGTGACCACAGTCAGGGAAACGATCCTACAAGATGCCGCCATTCTTTCTTCTTCCTCTCTTCCCTTTCTGCCCGCGCCCTCTGTCTAAAGCACAAACGTTGCTCCTGAAAAGAATGAGTCTTATTCATACAGCAGAAAAATTGTCCCTCAGTTTCAAAGTGATAAAGAGGACCCCAGTTTAAGGCAAAGGAAAAGTTTTGTTTTTATAAAATAATTTTTTTTGACATGGCCGGGAATCCAACACATGTTAGGCAAGCATTCCAACCACGGAGCCCCAGCCCAGCCCTCAAAGGTATTTTTAAACAATTTTTTAAATGTCTTTATCTGTTTAAAAAATTATTTTTAAAAGCATAAATAAGTTAATAAATATAATAAATATGCTAAATTTAATAATAAATCAACATTTTTAGTTTTTAATAGATAAAAGCGTTACAGCCAGGTGTGATGGCTCACACCTGTAATCCCAGTGACTTAGGAGGCTGAGGTAGGAGGATCACAAATTGGAGGCTGGCCTCAACAATTTAGCAAGATCCTATTTCAAAAAAAAAAAAAAAAATAAGAAAAAAGAAAAAAGGCTGGGGATGTAGCTCAGTCGTAAAGTACTTCTGGGTTCAATCCCCAGGACCCCCAAAATTGTTCATGTCTGTGGGGTACCTTGTGATGTTTGATACATTATATACATAATCAGGTTATCAGACATTCATTCTTTCTTTTCTCTCTTTTTTTTTTTTTTTTTTTCTGGTACCGGGGATTGAACCCAAGGGTGCTTAACCACTGAGCCACCTCCCCAGCCCTTTTTATATTTTACTTAGAGACAGGGTCTCGCTGAGTTGCTTGGGGTCTTACAAAGTTGCTGAGGCTGGCCTCCAACTTTTGATCCTCCTATCTCAGCCTCCCCAGCCGTTGGGATGACAGGTGTGTGCACTCGGTGAAGCATTGAAGCTTCTTTCTTCCTGCATTGTGAATGTGTAGTCCCTAAACCCCGGGCCTGCCAAAAAGTGAGGAAGGTGGTGGCTTCCCTTCCCTTCCCTGGTGGCCACCCAGAAACCATGGCTATCCTGCCCCTGCAGCCCTGAGAGCAAGGAAGGTTGATTTTATTTTCTTTCTTTCTGCTTCTGAAGACTCCTTCGCCTTCCAGAAGGAATCCCCAGCACCTGTGGTGGGTTGATGCAAACAGCCTGTCCCCATTTGCCCAGGGTGGCCATCTGCCCATCCACCCCCAACCTGTCACTCATAAAAACAGATCCCAGGATGTCCCAGAGTTCCAAAGTATTGCAAAGTCACTGGGAGGAGAACGTGCTCGTGAGTTCACACGCTGCTCAGAAATGGCAGCCCGGCCTGATGAACCTCCGCCACCCCAGACGACACTGTGGCATCCAGGAGAGGAGAGCGGGAGGTGACATCCTGGTTTCCACAGGGTTCTCGGTCTGATTCAGGAATTTCCACCAATGCCACTGGACCCGGGGGCGGCGCGGTGTCACCACCGGGATCCGGGCCTCCCGCTAAACAGGGCTTTTGCTTTGGTCCCCGGAACTGCAGAGTCAGAGCAGGTCTTATCTCGCCTCTGCCACCCTGTGGGTGGTGCACCCAGTCAGCAAACTCTCGGAGGCTGGCAACGCCTGATGAGGGCCCTGTTGTCCCTGCCCGCCAAGAGCTGTGGCTCAGAGGGACACAGAGCCGTGGGCCTGGGTGGGGAGAGAGCAGGTCTGCTAGCAAAAAAGACCCCGCTCTGCTCTCTGTGCCTCGTATGACCTTGGAAACTGCACTTTTCTGGTCTTGGTGTTTTTTTTTTAATTTTGATTGGGGGGACCAGAGATTGAACTCAGGGGCACTTGACCACTGAGCCACCTCCCCAGCCCTTTTTCTATTTTATTTAGAGACACGGTCTCACTGAGTTGCTCATGGCCTCGCTTTTGTTGAGGCTGGCCTCCACCTTGCGATCCTCCTGCCTCAGCCTCCGGAGCCGCTGGGATGACAGGTGTGCGCCATCGTGCCCAGCTCTGGTCTTGCTGAGTCTCAGGTTCCCCAGGGTTTTCTGCAGAGCCACCTGGCATGGCGTGGGTACTGAAAGGTGAATAGTGCTGTTATCACAGCTGTTCAAAGACGTGTCAGCAAAAACACAGAAACTCAGGGAGAGAAACACTAGCTTGGTCCAGGGCTCTAGGCACATATCAGTAGAAGTGCTGAACTTGACCTGGACAAGGGAATGAGGGGTCTCTGGCAACAAGAGGAAGGGCCCAGCAAAGAGGCCACCTGAAAACACCAGAAGCCACGCAAACACCAAGAAACACCAAGAAAGAAGTAGCCGGATGCATTGGGGCAGCCTAATCCCAGCAAAGCGGGAGGCTGAGGCAGGAGGATCTCAAGTTTGAGGCCAGCCTCAGCAACTTAATGAGGCCTTAACCAATTTAGTGAGACCCTGTCTTTAAAATATATAATAAGGCTGGGGATGTGGCTCCATGGTACAGCACTTGCCAAGGATGCATGAGGCCCTGGGTTCTAATCCCAGCACTGAGAAAAAGAAGAGAATCAGACCGTGAATCCTCTTTGGAGGCTGACATTTTGGTCTTTGGTTTTGAGTGGCTTCTTCTGTTGACCAGTGGGCCTGGTCTGGGAGGGAGAGGCCTGGCCACCTCTTTCCTGAGTCTTAACAGAGAACGGAACTTTTCTGGACTTGGCTCTTAGTTCTCAAAGGCTGCTGGGATTGGGGGGGCGTGGCCAGCGCAGGGGAGGGCGGGCCCTCCGTGCCTCGGTTTCCCCAGGCGGCCTGGCCTTTCTCCTCCTTCTCCTCGGTTCCCATCCGAGCTCTGCCCTTTCCCCCACACATCTGGCAGCTTCTTCCCCAGGCCCAGAATAGGCCATTGTGTAAACAGGGTTCACATGACGTGCAAAAGGAAGCCGCGAGCAGGAAGCCACTGGGACCGTCAGACTCATTACGCTCTGGCGCGGCCTCCCCAGGGGGCGCGGGGCGCAGGGCTGTTCCAAGCAGGCAAAGCGTCAGGCCAGTTTCAGGAAATGGTCACAGGACACCCGACCTATGGCCAGACTCACAGCCCCCACTGGGCCTGGCCAGGTCCTTGGCCAGCCTGCTGTCCATAAGGACAGTGCCTTGAATCGGAACGGGCTTAGTTCTCTGGCAGGTGACTTCTGAGCGTCAGGATACCCGCCCTGTAGCTCAGCAGATCCAGGTGTGTCCCCTGGGTCCAGGTGGCCCAACTGCCTCCCTAAAGGGGCTACAGGAAGTCCAAGCTTTTGACCCAAAGGGTGCAGCAGTCCTGCTCTCCTCCTATTGGTTGGAGCGTGGTCATGAGACCATGCCCAGCTGCAAGGGATGCTGGGAAATGTAGTCTTTAGTTGGGGGAGTTGTCTACCTGACTGAATAGCAAGGGTTCTAGAGGAGAAAGCAGGGATTGGGGTAACCTGGTAGTAACAGGCAGGTTATTAAACGTCTCTCTTAGTTTCCTTAGATGTACAAGATGAATAATAAGCCGGGCACACTGGCGCACACCTGTCATCCAAGGGGCTTGGGAGGCTGAGGTAGGAGGATTGCAAGTTGGAGGCCAGCCTCAGCCACTTAGCGAAGCCCAAATCAACTCAGCAAGACCCTGTCTCCAAATTAAATGTGAAAAAGGGCTGAAGATGTGGCTTAGTGGTTAAGTGCCCCTGGGTTCAATCCCAATAATAATAATAATAATAATAATAATAATAATAGCCATGCATCAATCAAGGTAGTTATGGAGTTAAATTAGCTATTAGGCATTGCACATATAAATGCTGGGGCTGAGCATTTAGCAAGAGCATAGATGTCAACTGTCCTTTTTTTCTAAGCCATTCTTATTTTGTTACTCAAGGAGACCCAGGGGACGGCCTGGCCCATACTGGCCACAGGGTGGACTCTGGCACGTGGCCCTGCTCTTGGCTTCAGGACTTGGGCCATCCTGAGCCGGGGGCTCCTCACAGACCCTGAAGGAGCACCCCTGCAGCCTGGGTCCCTGGCCAGCGCCCCTGCACTGCCCGCCAGTCCCTTGGCCCGCCAAACAGATGGCCTGGCCTTGTGGGATTCACACCAGCTCAGCTGCAGGAAGTGGCTAATCTGCCTCATGTGGCTTTTCACAAATGGTCTGCTTTGTGATGCTCAGTCTCTGGCAGGGGATGGAGTCCAGGATGGCAGGGGTGACCACAGGACAGCCTGTGTCCCCTCTTGGCCTGGCTCTGGGATTCTGACCCACGTCCATCCTGCAGGGGTGTCTTCCTTGGAGAGTCTCCTGGGCAGCTCTCTGCCCTCACCCCATCCTCCCCGCAGGGCAGTCTCCAGTCTGCCCACAAGCCCTCAGCAAGAATGAGGAAAGTAAGCCAAGGGGCGTCATGGCCTCACACCAACCCATGAGGGCCTGAGACACTTCTAGAACCTTCTCACCCAGATTCTGTAAGGCAGATGTCCCAACTCAGGCCACATATTGGGGCAATGATGTGCTGAGGCAGGAGGATCGCAAGTTGGAGGCCAGCCTCAGTCACTCAGCAAGGCCCTAAGCAACTCAGCGAGACCCTGTCTCTAAATAAAATATAAAAGAGGGCTGGGGAGGTGGCTCAGGGGTTAAGCACCCCTGGGTTCAATTCCTGTGACCAAACAATAAATAAATTTTAAAATAAATAAAGTGATGATGTGCGTGGGTTTTATGCAAGTACCACATACGTCATGGTACATAAGGGACTTGGGCGCCCTCAAAGGTCCTGAAACCAATCCGCACGGGGCTGGCTCTATGGGAAATGTTCAAGTCTAAGAGGAGAAGCATTCAAAATATTTCTGATCGGGTTTATCGAAGGTGCAAATGCTGTGATCCCTGGGAAACCAGACTTCAGACCCGACTGACTTGAATGCAATCCGTTCTTTAGATCCAAACAGAAGAAAAGAAATTTACTAAGAAGTAGAACCTGTCATCCCAGTGACTTGGGAGGCTGAGGAAGGAGGATCACAAAGTGGAGGCCAGCCTCGGCCACTTAGTGAGGCCCTGAGCAACTCAGTGAGACCCTGTCTCTAAATAAAATATAAAAAGGGCTGGGGAGGTGGCTCAGGGGTTAAGCACCCCTGGGTTCAGTCCCTGGAACTAAAAAAAAAAAAAAAAATATCTGGGCTACAGGGCAAGTCGCGCATGCGCCGTCGGGACGCACGCTTTTCTTTTCGCCTATCGTGTATTATGTCCTGTCCCGGCTGCAGGTGGAGCTGTACAACTCAGACCCGCTCATCTGCCGCGCGGGGCTGAAAGTGTGCTTCGGGATCCAGCTGCTCAACGCCGTGTCGCGGGTGGAGCGGGCGCTGCCCAGGCTGACCCTGCCCTTCCTGCTGCTGCAGGGCTCCGCCGACCGCCTGTGCGACAGCAAGGGGGCCTACCTGCTCATGGAGTCGGCCAAGAGCCAGGACAAGACCCTCAAGGTGAGCGCTGGCGCTCCGGGGGCGGGCACGGCCGGGCGGGCATCCCGGAGGGTCACCGCAGGGACCTGGGTCCCAGCGCCAGTACCCCCAAAACCTGTCCCTGTTTTGTTGAACAAATAAAATCTCCTGAGAGAATGTCCTTCCAAGCCCCAGTGACATGTACAGCACCCCAGCCAGGCCCAGTAGCAGCTGGGGACACAGGTGGCACCTGGCAGTCTGTCCTTCGAGGAGATGTGCAGAACTGGCCCTGCTGTGGAGGGGGACCTCCCAGGGACATGTCCTGAGGCTCCGTCAGGTGGCCTGTTAGACCCAAGAGGCAGCCTGGCTTGACACAGATGTGCTTCTTTTATTTGTCTGATTGAACTGGGAAGAAGTCCCCGGATGAGGGGCAGAGCCCCCGCTGAGCACCCGTGACAGGTGACCCGGAAACTGTGGGGCAGATCCCAGCTGCAGGGCACATGCGCCTGCTGTGGTGGCCTTCCCCAGGCTGCGCTGTGGCCCGGCCTGAATCCAAAGCTGGTTTTCCACGAGATTATAAAGGACTAAGATAACTCGCTTCAAATCCCACACCCAGGGACAGAGTGGGGATTCGAACCCAGAACCTTGGATTCCACACCGCTGTGCCTGGTTCTGTACTGACAAAGACTCAACGTCCTTGCAAACTTTATTTTCTTAATTTTTGGTCCCAGGAATTGAACCCAGGGGTGCTTAACCCCTGAGCCACATCCCAGCCCTTTTTATATTTTATTTAGAGACAGGGTCTCACTGAGTTGCTTAGGGCCTCGATAAGTGGCTGAGGCTGGCCTCCAACTTGCCATCCTCCTGCCTCAGCCTCCTGAGCCACTGGGATGACAGCCCTTCATGGCTTTTTAAAAAACTCTTACTCGGGGTTGCTGGGGGTGGAACTCAGGGCCTCGTGCACGCTAGGCAGGTGCTCTGAGCTACATTTCCCAGTATAACTTTTTAAAAAACTTAGCATATCCATCACCTCAAACCTTATCGTTTCTTTCCGGTGAGAACATTCAAAATCCTCTTTTCTAGCTATTTGGAAATAGACATGAAATGATTAAGCAGAGTCACCCTGCTGTGCTGTAGAGAACTCTAGAAGTTATTCCTGCTACCTCACTATAATTGTGCACCCATGACCCGATCTTTCCTGAGTCTCTACCCACTGCCCTTCCCAGTCCTGGGTAACCAGCTTCTATTTTTTACTTCTATGAGCTGAACTTTTTAGAACCCACATATAAATAAGAGCAGGCGCTATTTGTCTTTTTATGCCTGGTTGATTTCGCTTAGCATAATGACATCTGGGTTTATCCTTACTCTTGCAAATTCTTTTTAATTTTCTCTTTTGTGTATATATATACACGTATATATGTGTGTATACCCCCTTTTTTATTCGGTACTGAAGATTGAGCCCAGGAATCCCCTCCACTCAGCTACCTCCCCAGCCCTTTTGATTCTGTACTTTGAGACAGGGTCTCACTAAGTTGCTGAGGCTGGCCTCCAATCTGCCATCCTCCTACCTCAGCCTCCCAAGTCGCTGGGATGACAGGCGTGCACCACGGGGCTTGACCAGGGTTAAAGTTTTTAAAGCCAAAGGACAGGGTAAGGCTGCTAGGGAGGAGAGGGTCACGCCAGGTCCCTCAGCCAGGCCAGCCTGTGACAAGACACTGGTGAAGCAGGAAGAAAACTGGGAGGGTAAGTTGAAGGTTTTGGGGGAAGTAAGAAGCAGTCAACTTGCGAAGGGTGCCCAGTGTCAGTACCAAGCAAGCCCTGGCATCTGGGGTCCCAGGAGACCCCACCAAGAGCAGCTGCTGTGGGGAATGGAAGGTAGGAGGCCCCAAGGCCCCAGGGAAGGTGAAGACTCGGACAAAGAGTGGAACTCAGTAGACACTGACATGACCCAGCCGGGAGAAAGAGGTGGCGTTGAAAGAAGGGACGCTAGAACATGCTGAGAAACTGTCATTAACTTGATCAAAAGGTGTTGGCCCCCTGCTGGGGACAGTGGTCTCCATCTGTAATCCCAGGTACTCAGGAGGCTGAGGCAGGAGGATCACAAGTTGGAGGCCAGCCTCCACAGCTCAGCAGGATCCAGTCCTCCTGTTCTCCCCCTGCAAAAAAAAAACTGGGAGTGGGGAGTGAGAGCCAGATGCTCCAGGCACAGGGAGCAAGTTCTAAAGACACCGCACACCCCTGTCCCCTGTCCCTGTCCCTTCTGACGATGCAGCCCTGACTCCCTGATCTCTCCCAATGGCAGATTTACGAAGGTGCCTACCACGTTCTCCACAAGGAGCTTCCGGAAGTGACCAACTCCGTCTTCCGTGAAATAAACATGTGGATCTCCCAAAGGATAACTGTGGCGGTCCCCAAAGGGGGCCCCCAAGTGTCCCCGCCCTGAATACACTGGCCGAGCGACCGGCCCATGCTCTGGGGGAAGCGGGCAGAGGGAGAACAGAGCTGGCTATTTCATATACGGCTTGCAAAAAAAAAAAAAAAAATTACACACTGGAGGGATCCCTAGCGCAATTTACTTAAAAAAAAATAAGTTTTTGTCATATATAAAGTTATAAAGCACTGGATCTACCCTATAGGGTAGACACTATGCAAAAAAATAATAATAACTACAAGGAACAAGAGAGAAGGGTGACAGGCAATTCCCACGGAGGGACTCTGCTAAAGTGTCCTTTTAAAATAAGCAGAACGGGACGCCTGTCATCCCAGTGGCTCAGGAGGCTGAGGCAGGAGGATCGTAAATTGGAGGCCAGCCTCAGCAATCTAGCTAGGCCCTGAGCAACTCAGTGAGACCCTGTCTCTCAATAAAATATAAAAAGGGCTGGGGAGGTGGCTCAGGGGTTAAGTGCCCCTGGGTTCCATCCCCAGGACCAAAAAATATATATATAAAATAATAAGCAGGGATTCTGCCCGCCTCTCCCAGGTCCCCGGGAATCCCTGTGTTCCAGGAAGCCAGCCTGCAATAATTGGAGAAGTCTCCCCTCCTGGCCCCCCGCTCAAGCTCCACGCAGTGCCCCTCTCTGACGAGCCATGACTCTGTGGCCTTTCTCTGGTGTGTAAGGAGATGACCTGTGTCACCCCCCAGGCCAGCTGCTGCGGCAGACTCACGTGGCCTTCCAAGGCTCAGAAAACGCCTGGCACTTCCTCCAAACGGGCAGCCACCCCTGAGCTGGCAGCTCCCTTACCATCCAAGGCACGGGGAGGCCTGGTCACCACTGAGTGCTGTAGGTGTTCAAAGGAGGTGCCCACTTCTGGGGACACGGATGTGGCCGAACATGAAGCATCTGACAGGCAATGTCCATTCTAGAGCAGAGCCTATTGGGATGGGTGGGTGAGTGGGAACGAGCAGCTGGAAGGAAATGGGGTGATTCTCCTGCTCCCAGCAAAGGCCCAGAGTCCCTCCTGTCCCTCAGGGAAAGTGGAGGGCGGCCTGGGGTCCCCAGGGCCTGGCCCTTCCTGCCCCCCCGCCCAGAGCAGCCACCCTGGGAATCGCAGGCTGGCTCCACAGCGCCCCCTGGTGGCCAGAGAAGGAATTGCAACTCAGTTGGTGACCTAACGTCCCCAGGGCAGCAGAGAGCCAGGCCTGGAGATGTCCCCGCGCCCCTGCCCAGGCCACAGCAGGACTGAACGTGTCAGCCAACCCTTCCCAGCCAGACGCGGCCAGCCTGACCTGTGCCTCTCAGGTGCCACCCCCAGCCCTGGCGCTGCCCTCTGGCCTCGCTGCGTGCTGGCAATAACGGGGGTCACCACCACCTGGGGAATTCCTTCACCTTTAATGTGGGGCTTGATGTTACCTCAAAAGTCTCCAGAACCCTGGGTGGGACTCTGCTGCTCCGGCTGGGTGGCAGGGGGAAGTCGGGGTGCCCCCCTGGCCCCCACTGAAGTCGCCACCCAGGGTCCTGGGGGAGGGGCTGCTCCTCCTGCCAGGCCCCCCCATGGAGGCTGGGGATCGCCAGCAGCGCGCATGCCCCGTGCTCCTCGGGGCTCATTCTGGGTCCCTGGAGAGGGGAGCCCCTCTCCCTCCCTCCCGCTCACACCACGGCACATCCAAGAGCTGGCCACCCTACTCGGGCCACCAATGTCACTCTGTGCCCTGAAGCTGCAGGCTTTTGTTGTCACGGCCGAGCGCCCGGCACCTCCTCAGTGCAGGACAAGCAGAAGCCCAAGAGCTGACCAGGCCCAGGTCTCCAGAGACGGTGGCTTCAATGCCCCAGCTGACCTTTCGAGGAGAAAAAAAGAAAAAGAAAATGTATTATTACGATTATTTTTTGTAATGCACGGAGAGGAAGGTCAAGCGGAGCAGCCGTGTGTCTGGAGTTTCTGCAGAAAATTCGCCTGCAAAGTGCTAGACACCCCCGGTCCCCAGCTCCGATTCTCCTCTGGGGCTCAAAGTCCCACAGCACGGCATTCCCCGGAAGCAGGCGACAGCGATGCCGTTTCCCAGATGAACTATCAGGGCCCCGGGGCTGACCCAGGACTCTCCCCCATGCCTGGATTCATTACCATGTAAGTTCTTAGAGAGGCACAGATGCGGACACCCTCCTGTGTCTTGTTCATGAGTCACTAATATTCCAAAGGGAAAAAATAACAATGTGAAATTGGGACCATCGTGTGGACTCCAGGAAAGGGACAGCTGAATCCGGGGCACGTGAACCACATCTGGGGGCCCCTCCAGGGCTGGGTTGCCCCTATGTCTTTGGGAAAGCTCGGCCAGCCTGGCATCAGGTCCCCTGGCAACGTCCACGGCTCTGTGGTGACCTTCCGAGCTTCGAGCTTCGGGTGGTGTTGAGGAAGCTGGGTTTGGAAGGATGCTGGGTCCCGCGTGGCTTGGCCTGGAGGAGGTGACAGGAGGGCAGAGGTGCCCAGGTTCAAACCCCACTGGGGACATTCGGCCCCAGTGCTGACCTCAAAGCGGGCTCTCCCCCAGGGACTCGGAGATGACAGGACTGGATCTCAGGCTGGAAGATCACACCATGTGCAGGTCACGGGGGGCAGGCGGCCACCCCATGAGGCCCCAGGTCCCGGGCAGACAGGACGGGTAGCTGGGCCGCCTCCCTCCAGTCCCGGCTCCCTGCCGCGTTCTAGAAGATTCTGGGGGCCACTGCGGATGCTCTGATCCCCAGAGGCCAGCATCCCACCTCCAGGCCCCGCGGGCTTCCGTCTCTCCCCACCTTTTCTTTCTCTCGCCGACGGCTAACATAAACCTACTAGAATCGCTGTCACCTTCCCATCAATCAACTGGTTTGTCATTGTCACCGCGGCTCAAGTCACATCCCTCCTGTATACTGTTAGCGGGAAACGTGTATCGGCCTAGGACTCCTACAGGAACCCGTGTACGCCACAGCTAACCCAATAAACAGATGTTTTCTGAACGGTGCCGTCTGTCCCTTGCTGTGTGCCCGGGGTAGCGAGCCCCAGGCCTTCGGGAGGCCGTGGGGAGGCCGTAGGGAGGCCGGTGAGCCTTGCCCATATGGCGCTAGTTTTCTGATACACACTCCAGCAGTCTTGGTTGGGTGTGTGCGGAGTTTGTTTTCTCCCATGCACACTTGGGGACCTCAGGGGAGCAGGTTCTCTTACAGAGCATGCGCGTTCTTCCAGACTCATCCGCCACTCCTGGGGCCAGGAGGCCCAGCCTCCTCTGGCCGAGGCCTCGGAAGGCTCACTGCCTCCTTCAGCACGCGTGAACCAGCAGGCTCCTTCCCCTGCCCCTTCTCAGTCCCCACTGCCACTTGAGGGCGGGAATCCAAAGGTTCCTGTTGCTTGGTGTCACCCTGGGCTCTGGCTCTGGCCACACGCTCCCGTCTGACCCAGCAGGTCGGCCTCCAGAACACTGCCAGAAGCGGATGGTCCTGCTGTTGCTGCCACTCTGATTCAGGGACAGCAGCCCCACCCAGCAGGCCTCACCAGATCTGTTGCCACAGAGCAGCTAGAGGGACCTTTAAAACAAAAGCGAGGCATGGTGGCGCCCGCCTGTCATCCCAGCAGCTCAGGAGGCTGAGGCAGGAGGCTCGCAAGGTGGAGGCCAGCCTCAGCCACTTAGTGAGGCCCTGAGCAACTCAGCGAGACCCTGTGACTAAATAAAATCTAAAAAGGGCTGGGGAGGTGGCTCAGTGGTGAAGCACCCCTGGGTTCCATCCCTGGGACCAAAAACCAAAGGGAAAGAGAGACACCTTGAAGGGACAGAGCAGACCTCAATTCCAAGCAGCAGCGACCCCTGGCCTAGTGTTCATGGTGACGGTGAGCAGTTCAGAGCAGCGGGTCAGGGCTCAGTGACACAACTTCACTTCTTGCCTCAGGTTCACGTTTTGCAAGGAGGGACGTGGGCCCAGGCCGTGGGTCCTCAGCGGCTGCTTCTGCATCCAGCTGCATCCGGGCCCCTCCTGCACCCCAGTGTTATATGCGTGGGGCTTTTTGTTTTGAGACTCTATATCCTTCTTTCTCTGCGTCCCCAAGTTCCTAACCCACAGGGAGGGCAAGTAGGCCTGGGGGGTGGGGACAGCCACTTGGTCTTGGGGACTGAAGCTGAGAAGAGTCTGAGAAGTCCAATCAGAAGGTCCCCTCTGGTTCCCAGGCTCAAAATGAAATGCTGGCACATTTCCAATTCTTCCCAAGTGACAGCTTTCCGCTCCAGGGACTCTCGCTGTCCCTAACCCTCGCTAACACCGACCCTCTTCCTCCCAGCCCCTGCCTCCGTGAAGCCAGCCTAAGCGCTGCTTGTCCTCTTTAGTCTACTGAACCAGGTGGGCATTGACGGTTACGTAGGAGTTTTCTGGGCAGGAGAAAAAAATAACCACCCAAAATGTTTTTCCTTCCATCTATTATAGGATCGGTGGAAAAATTATTATTATGGACTAGGCTCACTTAGTGACTATGACTCGGGACTGAATGGGTGAGGCATTGAGGGACTCTGGGGACACGGCATCCAAGGGAGGACCAAGAACTTTCGTTATCAAGAGAAGTGATATTTATGCTGTTTTAAAAATCAAAACGAGGGCAAAAAGATGCACCAAATATCAACTTTTTAAATAAAGGCAGAGGCAGTATTATTCATTTTGACTTCAAGTTACAACCCTTTTTTATTTTATTTAGAGACAGGGTCTCGCTGAGTTGCTTAGGGCCTCGCTAAGTGGCTGAGGCTGGCCTCCAACTTGCAATCCTCCTGCCCCAGCCTCCCGAGTCTCTGGGATTACAGGTGTGCACCACCGTGCCCAGCTCACTTATGTTTTAACGGTCCCTCTGGCTGCACGTGCTCCACCTGAACATCACTGTCCTGGTCCCCCCAACTCCGATCATTCCAGTTCCTCTTCTTGAGGGGGTGGGGAGCAAGCCCTCCTGAGATTTCAGTGCAAGACCTTATTTCCCTTCAGTTTTTCATTTGTCTTTGTTCCACTGATTTCTCTACCTGTGAAAATGTTTTGACTTAGGATAGAACACTTATTAAAGCCGCACATGGGGGTGCACGCCTATAATTCTCACAACAGGGGAGGCTGAGGGAGGAGGATCTCAAGTTGGAGGCCAGCCTCAGCAACTTAGTAATACCCTGCCTCCAAAAAAGGGGGGTGATCTGGGGATGTGGCTCAGATTTAATCCAGGCACCCCTGGATTAAATCTCCAGTACCCCCCAAAAGTTAAATATGTTTTTTTAAACTCTAAAAACCACACTATAGAAACTAAGTAGAAATCCTGTCAACGCCCCAGCTCTTCCTGTGTTCCTGGACACACTTGGCCCTCCCGGAGCAGCCTGAGTAGCCCTCTGGATACAGAGGCTTCACTGACAGCCCCACTGCCACAGGAAGTGCCGCCATATTGACTCCCTAATTTGACTACTACCCGCACCGCAGGCACTGAACACCTTCACACAGGAAGTGTTTCACCATCAGACTAAAATGAGGAACCGTGTGCTGTGGTTGGGGACACTGTCCCCCATCCCAACCCACACAGTGGAGGGGGTGGTGACAGGTCTGGGTGGCCTGTGACTTCTTGCACAAACGCGCTGACCACTTTTGCTGTCGTCAGGGAACCAGGAGAACATCAAGTCCAGAGTGTTTTCCTAAAACTCTGTCACTAGCATTATTACCTAAATCAATGGAGAAATGAAATTTTTTTTTCTTTTTTTGGTACCAGAGATGGAACCCAGGGTCGCTCAACCACAGAGCCACCTCCCCAGCCCTTTTTATATTTTATTTAGAGCCAGGGTCTCACTGAGTTGCTTAAGACCCTGTGAAGTTGTTGAGGCTGGCCTCCAACTTGTGATCCTCCTGCCTCAGCCTCCTGAGCTGCTGGGATCACAGGCGTGCACCACCACGACTGGCTGAGAAATGGAAATTTGATATGATTTTAAATGACATCTACAAACAAGGCAGGTTTGATGTACTGCTGATTCCCACTGACAGGCATTAAAAGACGTGAAACACGTAGGAATTGAAAACTTTCTTTAAATGTTTGAATCTGGCTTCCCTAACTTGGCAACTCTACCATGAGCATGGCCTAAGGTGGGCCCTGCTGTCCTTGGGTCTGGCCCTCCTTTGGGCAGTCAGAGCAGGGCTCCAAAACTGCAAGTCACCTGTCACCTCCCCCTTCAGGTCCCACTGGGTGGCCCCAGTATGGTGTAATAAGCACTCTGGCCTCTCCCTAAGGCAGGCCCTTCTCAGATAGCACACCCAACACTCCAAGCTAGGAGAGAGTTCCTAATTGTGAGCTGGTCGGGGGGTGCACGCCTGTCATCCCAACGGCTCAGGAGGCTGAGGCAGGAGGATGGCAAGTTGGAGGCCAGCCTCAGCCACTTAGGGAGGCCCTCAGCAACTCAGTGAGACCCTGTCTCTAAATAAATAGAGAAAGGGCTGGGGAGGTGGCTCAGTGGCCAAGGGGGAGGGGAGGAAGAAAGAGAAGGCAGACTGGAGTCGGGGAGGCTGAGGCCAAGGAGTGTGAGTGTGTGTATGGGGGATTGTGGTCTGAAAGGTGTCCTGGGGCCACCAGATGCCCTTGTAGGAAAGGCCACAGGGGCTCCCTGGGGAGGAGCCTGGGTCTGGGCTGAGCGAGAGTGACGTCCTGGAAGAGGCCCACAGGGCCAGGGTCAAAGGCCGAGGGCGCGGGAGTGGGGGCGGAGTGGCAGGGCCGGCGACGCCCCACCCTCCCCAAGCTGCGCCCGACGCAGGCTCAGGACCCGCAGCGAGTTCACTCTTTATTGTCACACGCAGGCTGCTGGCCGCGCGGCCGCCCCGCGCACGGGCACGACAAGCCAGGGCCGGGCTGGGCAGGGCCGGGGCGGGAGCTGGGGAGGCGCCAGGGGCCTGCGCCCTCCCGCCCGTCCCTGAGTGTGCCCAGCCCCGGGGCTGGGAAGCTGGTTTGTGCGCTGGGGGAGGAAGGGGCTCAGGCCAGGGGACCCTCCCCGGCCCCAGGCTCCGCGTGCGGCTCGCGTCCCCCAGGCTCGGCGAGCTCAGCAGTCCAGGCCGATGGCCACCAGCAGGTCCTCCAGGGCGCGCAGCCGCTGCTGCGCCTCCTCGATGGCGCTGTAGGTCTGCACCGTGCTGGCCACGTGGAAGCGGATGTCGTCCACCAGCGGGATGGAGTCGGTCTCCTGGCGCGCGGCCACCGCCGCCGCCTCCTGGCGCACGGCCTCCGCGAAGTCCTCGCGCTCCACCAGCTGCGCACAGGCGGTCAGCGCGCGGCCCGCGGCCCGGCCCCCGCCCCCCGCGCCCCGCCGGCGCCCACCTTCTCGATGGCCCTGGCCATGTACTCCGTGCACTGGTCCTCCAGCCTCGCCAGCCCGAACAGCTTGGCCACGCGCCACACGCCCACCACGCTGTCCTCGTCCAGCAGCTGCGCCAGGCTGCGGCCGCACAGCCTCTTGAGCCCCGGCAG
Source organism: Sciurus carolinensis (assembly GCF_902686445.1). NCBI lineage: Eukaryota > Metazoa > Chordata > Mammalia > Rodentia > Sciuridae > Sciurus > Sciurus carolinensis. Next base: position 2,349,570 of record NC_062231.1, read on the forward strand.
CAGGTACATGTCGGCCACGCTCAGCACGTCGTAGGCCGCCTCCGGGGGCAGCTGCGGGGAAGACCGGGAGAAGGCGCGTCCTGAGGGCGGAGGCGTCCAGAGCAGAAGCCGCGCAGGCCCCTGAGGCCTGGCCCAGATTCCCACCCCAAGGGGACAGGAAAGGGCCGACGGGATCCCCATGCCTTGGGCTGAGCCCTGAATCACACAGACCTGGGCGGGCTCTGCGACTTCCAGCTGTGTGACCCTGGGCAAGTCACTTAACCTCTCTGTGCCCAGGTGGTGCAGATGATCACGTCTGCCTCATAAGGTGGTTAAGACAGGAACAGAGACGTTGGCCGTTCAAGGCCAAGGAAGGGTCTCTGCCAAGGGGGGTGTGGCTCCATGGGGCCGTTCAGAGAGGCTGCGGGCACCGGGGAGCAACCGGGGCGCAACCGGGGCCTCCGACCCGAGCTGGGGGAGACTGGGTGTCCAGCTTCCGCCTGGATTTCAGGCAGCACAGGGACCCTTGCCACCACTCGCGCCAGGTACGTGCCACCTACGTTGCTAGCAGTGGCGTGCTCATCCCTGAGGGAGTAGGACAAGTATTATCCCCACATTCTCCTGGAGGAGGACACTGAGGCCCAGAGAAGTTAAGGAACTTGCCTAAGATCACACAGCTCAGGAGAGGCTAACGCAGTGTCAAACCGGCCCTGGAGCCCAAGTCACACTCTGAGTCCTTAAGAAGGTGGCCTTAGGGTGCAAAGCTCCTTCCAGAGGGGGCATTTCCAGAACAGGCAGAGGTACAACCCCAGGGGCAGGGCCAGAGGGCTGGGCCAAGCTTCAGGACAGGAAAAATGAAGTGGAGGCAAAGGGAGGGAGGAAGGGAGGCCTGAGGACCCAGGGAGAGGCTGAGCATGGGGAGGAGTCCAAGCGGAGGCTGCCGGGCCTGGGGCTGTGGCCACAGGAAGCAGACCGTTCTTTCCGGCTTGTGCTGCAACAGAGACCGCCAGCTGTCCCCAAGCACGCCTTATCCCCTTCTTCAATTTTTTTGGTCCCAGGGATTGAACCCAGGGGCGCTTAACCCCTGAGCCACGCCCCCAGCCCTTTTTAGATTTTATTAAGAGACAGGGTCTCGCTGAGTTGCTCAGGGCCTTGGGTTGAGGCTGGCCTCCACTTGCAATCCTCCTGCCTCAGCCTCCCAAGCTGCTGGGATTACGGGCGTGTGCCACCATGCCTGGCTTCTTCTCCCCTTCTTACGCAGTAGCAGAGACTGTTTCCCAGCCTCCCTCTTTGGTGACTATGGCCATTAAGTAATCTCTGATAGAACCCAAGAACTGGTCATGTGCAACTTCTGGTGAATCCCGGAAAAGGAAACCACTTGCCCCTATCTTCCTCTCCCTCCTACATCAGGAATCGGCCTCTGGCTCAATTTCTCTATATAGAAGACAATGGCCCTAGGCAGGGTGGGTGAGTCTTAGCCTGTGGGCCTTGTTTGTAAATAAAGTTTTATTGGAACACAGGCACTCACGTCTGTAAAGTCAATGGCTTCTCCTGTGCTAGAGCTAAGTAGCTATGACAGAGACCACCCGGCCAGTGAGCCTAAAATATCTACCTTTAGAGAAAAAGTCTGGGATCCCTTTAGGGGGTAGCAGGGAAGCAAGATGGAGAGGACAACCTAGGTCCCCAGCAAGCCACCTGCCCTGGGACACTCACCTCAGATCCTAAGGAGAAACAAGCTTGTCTGGATTTTTTTTTTTTTTTTTTGGTGGGTTTTTTTGGTCCCAGGGATTGAACCCAGGGATGCTTAACCCCTGAGCCACCTCCCCGGCCCTTTTTCTATTTTATTTAGAGACAGGGTCTCTCTGAGTTGCTCAGGGCCTTGCTAAGTGGCTGAGGCTGGCCTCCAACCTCCAATCCTCCTGCCTCAGCCTCCCGAGTCACTGGGATGACAGGTGTGCACCACTGTTCCTGACTACGCTTTGTGAGCCCCCCTGTGACAGCACAGTGTCCATCATACACTCAAACGCGCCACCAGAGGGACCTTCAACACCACCTTCTGCCACCTGTGAGGCCTCATGTCGGGGATGTCTCAGGACAACTAAGGACAGGGATGGAACCAGGGGAAGAAGAGACAGGAGAAGCCAGAACCCCAGGAATCTGCTGCCCTGCGAGGGCAGGGGGCTCCGTGTCACCTGAATATAGGGTCACAGTCGCCACCCACCCATCGCCTGAAGCAGCTGGGGACGGCAAGGGGCTGTCCCAGGGATCGCCAGCTGGTAGCCTGAGTCCCGTGGCCATTCCTGCTCTGGCACCTAAGGTCCCCTCTGTGTGAGGGACGCGGCCAGCTGCCCCGCCTGCCCCGCGCACCTCGGTGCGGTCGCTGTACACGTAGTAGAGCACGTGCGTGAAGACCTCGGGGGAGATGCCGTGCAGGGTCACGGCCGGCGGGTCCCCGGAGGCCGCGGGCTCCTCGCTCTCCCGGAAGTGGTCGTCCAGCAGGGCCCGGAAATAGTCGCTGCGGCCACAGAAGAAGGCCTGGGGGCGGCCGCGATCAGGAGGCGCCAGGGCCGGGCTGTGGCCCCAGGAGCCAGCCCGGGGCCGGGGCCGGGCGGTGACAGAGGGGACAGGTACCTTGTGGCAGAGGAAGCTGCAGCCGGCCACTCGGAAGCAGACGTCCGGGCAGCTGTTGAAGCCGTCGGGACAGGGGAAGGGCAGCTCGCCGAGGTCGCCCTGGGGCGCGGGACGGCGGGCGTCAGGGACCCGCTGCGCGACCTGCCGCGGGGACGCCCGCCGCCCCCGGGCCCCACTCACCCGGAGCTCGGGCGGCAGAGCGCAGTCGGCCAGCAGCGCCAGGTCGGCCCGCAGCCGGGGGTCGGCCGGGGGCGGCTCGATGGTCAGCACCTTGACGCACGTGCCCGGCTTGGAGGCCACTGCAGAGGGGACAGGGGCTTCAGGGGGCCGGGCCGGCCCTACCGGGCCATCCCAGGGCCCTGGAGCCGGGCGCCCCGGACGCACCGAATTCAGAGACCTTCTCGCACTTGGCCTCCAGGTCGCCGAGCAGGTCCCACAGCTGGCACTGCTTGGCCAGGCGCTCGCAGTCACTGACGTGCTCCACGCCCACGTCCATGCGGCCTGGGGACGGCGTGCGCGTCAGCGCCTGAGCGGGCCCTCGGCGTCCCCGGTCCACCCAGGAGGCGGCCCACCCGGCCGCTGGGCAGCGCGCTGGGGCTCCCGGGCGCGCGGTTCCCCATCAGGGAGGCCGGGCACCCGACGGGAGGGGACTCGGCTGCCCCAGGCGAGGTGAAAGGTCAGCTCAGGACTGCATCGGGCTCCGCCGCCCACCTCCCCACCTGAGCGTCGGGGTCACCTGTGTACAGGTACTGCAGCAAGGCCCCGAAGGCCACCGGGTTTATCTGCGGGCAGAGAGGTGGTTAGAAGCCGCGCGCTGCAAACCCCACGCTGCAAACCCCGCCAGCCCCGGACGGCCAGGGTCCCCGGGCACCCGGCGGGGCGTACCAGGGGGTGCCGCAGAACCACCACGCTCCTGCCCTTCCACTTGGTATCCAGCATGTTGGCGAAGTAGGCGCTGCGGGCCCCCAGGACGCAGCGATGCGCTCGGAACGGCTTTCCGTGCACCACGAAGACCACGTCGCTATGGATGCCCTGCTCCAGAAGCCTGGGGAGAGCCGGGCACACGGAGGGCCATCCGAGCTCAGATCCCTCGGCCCGCGCAGCCTGAGCCCAACTGCGCATGCCCAGCACATGCAAGCTCCGCCCCCCGTGCGTGGCCAAGGGTCCAGGCCCAGCTCACCGCTGCAAGAAGTCGTCGTAGTAATCCCGCCGCCTACAGGAGGCCGTGACCTGCTTGTAATCCCGCAGAGCCCGGCGGATGGGGTCACTCAGCGCCCCATAGAGACAGCGCTCGCCATCAAAGGTGTTGGCCTCGCAGCGGGCTCCTAGGACAGCGGGGCTCGGCTGTCAGTGGGGTGGGGCCTGAGAGAAACCTGAAATCTCCCTGCCCCTCCTGCCTACCTCTTCACCTGCACAACTCATAAGCCCTGAAGCCCTCTTCCCACATTACCTTGGGTCCACTCTGACCACAGTATCTTCCCTGGCAAGGTCTAGGTCTTCAGGCAAGGCAGTGAACCCTCACATTCACTCCCACCTACAACACAGACTGCGCGCACAACTCTGTGGCCGGCCCTGTTCTAGGCACTGAGGACACAGCCCCAGGCAAGATAGGTCCCTGCGCCCATTGAACTTACACTCCAGCGGGGCCCAAGGACGAAATGCACAGGTTAATAAGTGAGCGTTACATGACATGTACAGGCATGGTTACTGCCCCGTCCCCACGTCTCACCGTTGGCCAGAAGGTAGAGTACCAACTCCTCGTGCCCACAGAGGCAGGCGTAGTACCTGAGGGAAGGGAGGACCCGGCTGCAGTCGTCGGAGGCGCAGGGGCCACCATGCCAGCCCACACCACCTGCCACTCACAAGGGGGTGCTGTCCCACTTGTCCCGAACGTTGACCTCCACGTCTCGCTGCTCCAGCAGGTACCTGGTAGGAGGAGGTTAGAGTCTGAGTCAGAACTGGTTCCTGGCCTGGGAGAGGAGGCTCAAAACGGGCCTTTGGGCTGGGGGGAGCCTTCCCTGGGCGGGAGGAAGGCTTTTGAGGTAGTACTCAGGGACAAGCACCAGGGGTGGCAGGGGATCGCGGGCTGCAGGTGCAGAGGCCAAGCCCTGGAGGGGAGGAAGATGGGACTTTGAGCTTCCCGCGCTGGGGACAGGAGGTGATGGGGCCCTTATTTCAGCCAGAGCTCTCAGGCTTTGGGGATGGTTGGTAGGCTGGTTCTGCTGGAGGCAGGAGACCAGAGGAAGCCCCTGCAGGCAAGAAGGGGACAGATCTTAAAGGGCAGACGAGGGACACGTAGGTAATGGGATACAGAAAGTGAGGGGGGTTCGCGCCTGGTGAGCAGCCCAGGGGGTGGGCGGGCAGCCCAAGGGGACGTCCCAGGCTAGACCTGGGAATGCTGAGGAAGGTCCCAGGGAGGCTTTGAGGAGTGTCGGAGCCTGGGACCAGCTCAGGGGAGGTCCCACGTCACAGGTCGGGACCGGGGGAGAGAGGTGCCTCGGATCCCGGCTGGGCACCGCTTCCCTCCCCGTCCGGCCCGTGGAGCTGCTGAACTCGGCGCCGAGCTCGCAGGCGCTGCCTCGGGAGCCTCCGCCTCCCTGGGGACCGCGGGCCGGAGCGCCAGGGACGGGAAGGGAGCCAGGTACGGCCTGCCCCGGGTCCGCATCCGCACTACCTGCCGGCAGGTGACCGTCCTACCTCTCCGCCCAGCGGTCCCCTCCTCCAGGGAGCCTCGGGCTGCGAAGCCGCCCCGGGCGTTCCGAGGCGCAGGGGGCGGGAGGTGGGCGCGCCTCTCCCGCCACGGCGCCGCTGCACGCCCGCCGGCCCGGCGCTCCCCTCCCGCGCCCTCCCGGGATTGCGGGTCCTCACCGCACGCGGCCCACGTCCCCTTTCCTGCAGCTGGCGAACAGGTCGCTGGTGTCCATGGTGCGGGAGGCTCGGACCCCGGCCGGACGACCTCGGGCGGCGACGCGGCGCGCCCGGCGGGACGTAAACACGCGCCGCCCCGCCCCGCCCTCCAGGCCCCGCCCCGCCCGGCTCTGGTCGTAAACATGCCCCGCCCCGCCGGGCTCCGCAGCGGGCCCTGGCCCCGCCCCGGTCGTAAACACGCCCCCCGCCCCGCCCGGCTCCGCAGCGGCGCCTGGCCCCGCCCCGGCCGTAAACACGCCCCGCCCCGCCCCGCCTCCCGGAAGTAAGAACCAGGCGAGCAGGCGGACTGGCGGCCCGGCCGTCTCCGGGCGGGTTTAATGAAGTCCCTGGCGGAGCGCACAGAGCGCCGCCCGCCGCCCGCGGGCCCGGGGTTCGCGGGGCCGGGAGTGGGGGAGCTGTGCCGAGGTCGCTGTGTGAAGTCGGGGGAAGCGGGGGGTGCCGCGCGCCGAGGGCCTGGCCGCGGGATCGCGCCGGGGTAGGGGGCGCGGGCGCGTGCGGGCTCCGCGGCTGTCTGCTTCGGGGCCGCGCTGCTCGATCCCCGCGCGGCCCCGGCGGGCGCGAGGCCCCGACCCGGATCGCAGGCCCGCTCGGCCTGAGCCTGGCCCGCGCTCACAGGTGCGTGTCCTCCTCGAACACGTCCGAGTCCTCCGGGTCCCGCTTGCCCCCCATGAGCGCGCTCCAGCTCCCCGGGCCGTTGATGGCCCCGCCGCCGTTCAGGCTCGGCTGCTTCTCCTGCATCTCCGACTGGCTGTCGCTGGCCACGTCCAGCGTGGGGTTGTCGTGGCAGCCGTTCTCGACGAAGCGCAGCTCCTCGCCATGCGACTGCAGCGGTGGGAAAGGGCGATGGCCGAGGGCTCCGCCTTCCCGGCCCGCGCAAGACCCGCCCGGAACAGCCCGGGCCGGTGCTGAGCAAAACCCTACCCAGGGCCCTCCCAGGGGACCCCCTGAAGATTGCAAGCTCCCGCTTTTCTGGTGTCACACCGCACTCCTTAATCCTTTGCACTAAAAAACCCTGTCGCCTCCCTGGAAACGTATGATCCCTTCCAACGCACAAGTCAAAGTCAAAACGCGTGGAGGGATTTTGACAGGGTCCTGTCCCCTTCCTCTTGGGAAACCTCCACGCTGCAGGAGCCTCTTCTAGGCGCCTGCGCACCACCTGGCCCAGGGCCAGTGCCACCTCCCTGCGGTGCCAGGCTCTGACGAGTGGCCATCTGGTCCTCCGCACAGCCCTATGCAGCCAGGACACTTGGCCACTCCGCCTGCAGGCAAGGGCACCGAGTCCGGGTAACCGGCGTCGCCCGCCTCCGGGGCCCCGCCCCGCCCCAGCTCACCACGTGCTTGAGCTTGGGCAGCCGGCGCTGCCAGCAGTTGTAGAGCAGGCCAAGCACGATGATGATGAAGCAGATGACGCCGATGATCACCAGCACCACAAAGAGCGTCCCGTAGTCACTGCGCACCTGGGTGGCCCGCGCCTGGCAGCTGCTCGTGGTGGAGTAGTTCTGAATGCCGATCTAGGGGCGGGAGGGGCCGGGTTCGTTGGCTGAGGGCCTGGGGTGGGGGACAGGCTCCTGACGCCCCGGGGTCTGCACCTGTGCTCGGCAGGGGCTCGTGTAGGTGGGGCGGGGATCCGGGCATCACTGGCCATCGTGGGCCCTGGGACAGTGCTGGGATGCTCTGGGCAGCCCTGGCCTCCTGATCCTCCTGGAGTGTCACTGATCACATGGTGACAAGCTCGCGCAGCTGGGTGTCTGGATGGGCCTGCGCTCTCTGCCAAGAGGCTGCTGTGCCCGCCAGGGCTGGGCAGAGCTGTCTTCACAGCTGAGCCTCGTGGCCAGAGGGGAGCCAGGTGGCTGTGAGTCAGAGGCCAAGCCACAGCGGCTCAGTTCTTCCACGGTTTCTGTGAACCATCTGCATATTTTGGGGACTTTTGTTATTTCAGTTAACAAGGGTCGGTTTTTCTTGCTGGAGTCACCTGCCAGAGTCCTTGCTAAATTCATCCCAGCATGCCTTGGGGCCAAGTCAGTCTGACTCAGGGGCGGAATACCCAGGGGCAGGAGAAAAGGTAGGCACGCCTGTATAAAAGGTCAGGGTCAGCCCAGGTCTCCGTCACCCCCGCCACCCTCCGTGTCCATGAGCCCAGGATCCCAGAACTGGGAAAGACCTGGGTGGCAGCTTAGTGAAAGGCTCAGGTTCTTGAGTCACACAGGCGTGATCCCTACTAGCTGTGCCACGATAGGCTAGTGACCTCACTTCTCTGGGCTGCAGCTCTCACCTTAAGTGGTGATACGACAGGACCCCAAGGGGCCTGTTAATCGTTACGACCCCACTGGTGGCAAGGAGGACTGAGGGGACTCGATGTGGGCTGGTCCTCGTGAGCACTGAACGTGTTTACCAAAGTAAAACACCAGCTCGGAAACGGCTTCCCTTGCATGGGACAGATAAGGACGCAGCCCAGGGTCACACGTTCCTATCTAGTGTCACACACTGCGGCACCCTCAAGAATGAGGACGACTGACAACAGGCCACTGGCTTCCACAGGAAGAGGGCGAGGAACGGGAGGCTGCTGAGGAGACTGGGAGAATCATCTGGGACCCCTCCTTCCCCCAGCTGCTCTGGAGAGGCTGCCGTCTGTCCCTTCAGCTGCGTCTCCCCAGATGGGCCCGGGACTCAGCAGCCTGGGAGGGCCAAGGGTGCCTCCCAAGACGGCAGGGCTGGTTCCCAGTCCCTGCCCTGCACCCCAGGTCCCCAGCTGGAGGAGCAATGGCTGACGGCCATCTGGAAGTACTTGGTCAGTAGCTCCTGTGGAACGTTCTCGCGGTTTCTAGAACCTGCCGCACCCCTCCTTCCAGGTGCTATGGGGTGTTTCTGCTGTTTTCCAACTAAACACCCCCCAGAGCCCCCCTCTTCTCCAAGCCCTTTCCGACTCCCGCCCTCTTACCACGACCCCATGCCCCTTCCTGTCCCTGCCTGGTTGGTGAAGGACCACATGCTCAGTCTTCCCACCCAAGGCCTCAAACCCACTCGCAGAAGCGTGAATCTGTATTGTGCTTCTCTGAACCATGTGATGTAGTGACCCCCTGTCCTCAGGGAAGCCCGCGTGTCCCCAGTGCTTGAGGATCAGGAGCAGTTTGTGAATCCAAGTCCTTGTACCCTTACCTCCTCCAGACTCCTGCGGATGTCACCCAGCATGGAAAGGACATCTTGAGTGGGCACCACCCCTGGGAGGAGAATCACTGTCATCAGCACGGCCATTACCCCTGTGGCCTCTGCATGGATCCCTAGACCTAGAGCCCGTCTTGGGACAAGGCCCGAGCCACTTCAACCCAACTTCCTGGCTGTAGTTGTACCCAGATCCCCAGGGCGCATGCGCGTGCCATATGTGCACACACGCACCAGAAGCGCAGGAACGCGCACACCGCACACATGCGTACAGCTCTCCTATGCGCGCCTTCCATCATATTGCCTTAGTGGATGACCAGGTACCAGGTGTGGCACGGGATGGCCACCTCTGCAGCTCCTCCACGCCCCTCTTTCCCACGCACCGCTAAGTCCCCACCTGTGCTGGAACCACACCTGGTTCCCTGCGCCCTGCTCCTGGTCCTTCCTCCGCCTTTGCCCCAGAGCCCAAGCCCGTCAGGCACCTGGGGCCTCAGCCAGGAAGCCCTGCAGTCGCGGAGATCCAGTTCCAAGGCCCGGTCTGCGCGCCCCCTGGCGAGGTCTGCGAAGCTCGGCGCAGGCCCCCGCCCGGCCGCCCTCGCTCACCCTGCTCGCCCACCAGCGCCATCAGAAGGTGCTGCTCCTTCTCGCTGGGCTTGCTCAGGGAGATGTGCCAGTCCCCGTGGCGGCCGCTGCGGTGGCGGGGTAGCACCTCCTCCACCAGGGCCAGGAGCTGGAGCCCTCGGTGCCGCCGGAACACCTCCTACGGGGTCAGAGCGCCCGGTGCTCAGCGGACGGCGGAGCCTCCGCGCCAGGGCCGGCCCCCACCCCACCCTTTGCTCAGCGGCCTCAGGCTGAGAAGGCCCCTCGGGCTCCTCTGATCAGCTCTGGGGACCGGCTGTGAGTCAGCCTGGCTGCCCGGTGGGATGGGGCTCCCGCCACTCTGGTCTCTGTAGGTGAAGAAGGCACGGGCGCCTCTGGACTCCCAGGGGAGCTGGGCGGACAGGTGACGGTCCGCAGCCTGGGTTCCTAGAGCACAAAGGAGCATGGGAAGCTGCGCCTGGTGCCTGTGTGGAAGTCTGGGGTTGGGGAGGGTACAGAGCAGGGCAGGGGATGTGACCAGGCCACGACACAGCCCCTGGAAGAGGGGGACTCAGTCTCGTCTGGCCGCCAGTGCAGAAGTTCGCCCAACAGCCACCCAAAATCCCCTCTGTCACTGCAGAGATCTGGCCCTACTGTGGCCAATGACAAAAGCCATGTGCGTGCTCTTATTATGGTGGTGTCCAGCAGGCCCCAGGAACTGGGCCAGGATGGAATGTGCTGGACCTTCGGACTCCTTCCGGTCCTGTTCAGATGCTCCTGACCACATATCTGCATCATGACGTCTTTCCAAATGGAAACAAGAGTCCGGTCCTAGACAGGCACGCAGTGGAGGGGCCCAGAGCCTGCCCCCCGGAGCACAGCCACCAAGTCACAGCTGGGAAGAGACCTTGCTTTGGTCCTAGGGCCCAGGACTCCCCAAACTCCCCTCCAGCAGCCCTCCCCTTCCTGGTCGGGCAAAGCTGCTAGATCCCCTGTTCCCAGCCTCCACTGTTCCCAGCCTCTGGAGAAGACGCCTCCCTCCGGCCGCTTGGCCCTCCCTTGGGTGCCGTGCTACAGAGCACACAGCCAGGACCACGGGGAGGCAAGAGCCAGGCACTTGGCCACCCTGAAGTGGCCCTGCCACTCCTGGTCTCTTTCCTGCTATAGCCCAAGCTGTTCCCTGCTTGTCCTTCCAACCTTAAGGTCACTGAAGGTGACGAAAGTGCTGGATCTCAACGTTGGCCAACTCAGTGACCTCACAGGCAACAACTCAGTTCTAAACATGGGGACCCAGAGCCAGCTCCCCAGGACTAAGAAAGCCCTCAGGTGCAGTTGCTGTCATCCCAGTGGCTTGGGAGGCTGAGGCAGGAGGATCGCAAGTTGGAGGCCAGCCTCAGCCACTTAGCAAGGCCCTAAGCAACTCAGTGAGACCCTGTCTCTAAATAAAATATAAAAAGGGCTGGGGAGGTGGCTCAGGGGTTAGACCCCTTAGAAAGTTTAAAATGCAATCTCGTTTCCTTTCCCCCTCTCCTCTCTCCTTCCCTCCCTCCTGTCCCCAGTCTGGTGTTGGGTTGCTGTTTTGTTTCGGGTTGAGGGTGCTGGGTCATCCTTGGGTCGGGCTGGCCAGCCTTCCCTGCCCCTCTGCCCGGGTCCTCCCTCCGGTCCTCCCGGCAGGCCCAGCCGCGCTCCGCACTCACACAGTCTATGTTCTCGGTCATGTTCAGAATGATGTAGTTCTTCCCGGCCAGGTTGCTCCAGTCCTTGCAGATGACCTGCAGCGGGAAACGACAAGGGTGGCCGGATAAGGGAGGCGGTGGGGACTGAGCCAAGGTCTCTGCGCCTTCCGGGAAGCTGGAAGATGCGGCTGCTGCGGGTCTGGGGAGCCAGGTGGGACGGATGACCTCAACAAGGTGACATGCTGAGGGTCCTGCCAAGACCACAGACCCGGTGTCTTCAGGGACCAAGCAGAGAGAAGGCCAGGCAGGACACCCAGAGCGGGGAACTGTCCAGGGGGCCAGGCTGTGAGCAACCTGTCAGGGACTCTCGGGCAGGCTGCTTTGTCCTGTTCTGGGGGTCACGGGCACATCCTGTTGGGGTGTGGGTGTCCCCAGAAGCCCCCGTGGAGACAGTGCAGGAAGGTTCAGAGGAGACACGATCGGGTCCTGAGAGCCTCAACCCGGTCAGTGCCTGGCTCCCTGGGGGATCCGCTGGGGGCACCTGGAGGCAGGTGGTGTGGTGAGGAGGTGGCACTGGGGCCTGGCTCTGGGGACACGTGTGCCTCTGGGAGTGGAGTCTCTCTCTGCCTCCTGGTCCCCAGGGGAGCTGCTTCCCTGCACCACACTCTTCCTCCATGATGTTCAGCCTCCCCTCAGGCCCGAGGAACGGAGCCGGCCGTCTGTGGACTGAGCCCTCTGCCACCGTGAGCCCCAAATCCACTCCTCCTCCTCTACAGCTGTGCTGGTGGGTCCTTTAGTCAGAGCGGCGACAAAGCTAAGACAGACCCCTTTCCTTCCCTTGGGGTCTGCGGGCATGAGCACGGTGTGTGTGCGCATGCGCGTTTGGCTGTTGGAAAGGCGTGTCAATCACCTGCTGAGCTTCTCGTCCCAGCAATAGAGAAGGCTGGGGTGGCAGCGGTGGCCCCTGAACTGATGCAAACCAGGAGGGGCCACTGAGCTTCTCCAGAGGTCTTTGCGCTCAAGTGCGGCTGGGCCGTGAGGTGCGCGACCTTCTGACCACTTTCTTGGGGCTCCTTGTGATGTCCCCGTCCCGCCCCGTCCCGCCCCGCCCTGGGGAGGCCTGGACGAGGGTGCCCCCCTCACCTGTGTGGAATCCCAGGGGGTCCTGGAGGGAGCGGCGGCCACCGGGCCCTCCTGCGGCTGCTGGCTGGGAACGTCGTGCCCCAGGGTGGCAGAGGGAGAGGTTGGCTCCGCGTCTTGGGAGGCGGGTGGGAACGAGGCTGAGGTCCTGGGGTCAAGGCGCCCCCCGCCTGGGGCTCCGGTGGGAGGGGATGCAGCCAGGGATGGCAGGTCCCCTGGCCTGGTCGCCAGCCCGGGGGCTCCTACAGTGGCCTCTTGGCTGGGTTCTGGAGGGACCTCAAACTCCACCCCGAGTCCGGCAGCTGGTAGCATGGTGGCCCCCGCCTCCTGGCTGGGCAAGTCCCGATCCCCCAGGGTCACGGTGCTGGGGGTGACAGACGGCGGGGACGGGCTGGGCTCGGCACTGCTCTCGGCCTCCACGCCTGAAGACGCCTGGTCCCCAGAGTCCTCGGGCCTGTGTCTGCTGGGCCCTGGACTCTGGCTGCTGCTGCTGGGAGGAAAGTCGCCAGCCTGCGTGGTGGCCTCTTCCTGGGAGCCGCTCACAGGCAGCTCCTCCTCCTCCTCCTCCTCCTTCTCCACCTCCTCCTTCTCCCGCTCCTCCTGCTCCTCCTCCTCCTGCTCCTCCTCCTCCTCCTCCTCTTCCTCCTCCTCCTCCAGGGGCACGTGCCAGGGAGGCTCCACCAGATTCATTTTAGGCAAGGGCGAGGGGAGGTTTGGGAGCTCCTGAGCCTGCTCGGCGTCTTCCAGGGGACCCGACTTCTCGCTCAAGTCTGGGAAGACGTAGTCTAAAGACAGAAGGAAAGGTTCGCGCGCTTGTTCAGCTGCTGACTGGGCCGCACTTAGTGGTGGCAAGGACTACAATCCACTGACGGGACAGGGAGGCATCGGACTCTTGGCCACGTGGGGGAGAGTAGGAAATGAGGTCAGGGAGGAGGCGGGTCAGCCTGTAGAGGAACTCGGGATTTGGTACCTGGGATTGAACCCAGGGGCGCTTCACCACTGAGCCGCATCCTCAGCCCTTTTATTTTTTATTTAGAGACAGGGCCCCGCTGAGTAGCCAAGGCTGGCCTCCACCTTGCGATCCTCCTGCCTCAGCCTCCCAGCCCGCTGGGATGACAGGTGTGCGCCACCGCACCCGGCTGATTCTGATTTTCATTGGTGGTTATCCTGAAGAGGCCTGGGGTTCATTGCAAAGCCAGGTAGCCTGATCTCTAGAAGGTGTCCTGACTGCTCTGCTTCAAAATCCGATTCCTAGAAATAGCAGGGCACCCAAAATCCCTTCTCCCACCAACAGTGACTGGAGGACCTAGAGAGCTGTAGAAGCCTCTGGCCTCAGTCCCTGGCCTCTCTGGTCCTCCTCACATCTTTTCTACATGACAGGAAGAGAGAAGCGTTTAAGTACAAAGGCCATGATCCGCGTGTCTCAGGTCCTCACACCTCGCTGGGGATCCACCAAGAAGATCCCAGAGCAGCTCAGTGGCAAGGACGTCAGAGAACCTCTCCTGGCAGGTCACTGTGAGTGTCTTGTTGGAATCCCCAGGTGAAGAAAACACGTGTCATAAAAATAACGAAGAAAATGTACATCAAACCATTAATGGCTATCATTGAAATGTGCCGTATACAACACTCCAACCTTTCACCATATGTATTCCTGTGTTCATTAAATTTGGGGTACAGATGTGTATTATTTTTATTATCCTAAAGGAAACCATGAAGAGCCAGGTCCCTCCAGGCATGGTGATGCATACCTGTCATCCCAGTGGCTCGGGAGGCTGAGGCAGGAGGATCACAAGTTGGAGGCCAGCCTCAGCCACTTAGCAAGACCCCATCTCTAAGTAAAATATAAAAAGGGCTGGGGAGGTGGCTCAGTGATGAAGCACCCCTGGGCTCAATCCCAGGTACAGAGAGAGAGAGAGAGAGAGAGAGAGAGAGAGAGAGGAGGCATACACCTATAAGCCCAACAACTTGTGAGGCTGAGGCAGGAGGATGGAAAGTTCGAGGCCAGCCTCAGCAACTTAGGGAAGCTGTCATAAACCTGTCTTAAAATAAATAAAAAAAAAAAAAAAGGATGGGGATGTAACTCAGGGGTAACGGCCCCAGTAGCAGTACCCACCCCCAAAGCGTAAGAGGGAAAAGGAACCCTTAGCAGGCAAGTTGGAGATGAAGGAGGAGGAAATTGGCACCGGGAGAAGAGAAACAGAGGAGAGAGGTGGAGACGCGGAGCCTGAGAGAGGGCGAGATCCAGAGGGAGAAGGAAGACAGGGGACACGCCAGGTCCACCCAGCTCTTTAAGATTCCCGAGTAGGTTCCAGAGGCTGCAGGCAGGGGACGTGGACACCAGAGCAGCTCCTGGGATGTGTGGCCAAACCCCCAGCGCCTGCCCGTGACCGAGGCACACCTGCAGCCCCAAGCTGGACAAGCATGCTGCGCAGACGCCCAGGGACGGCTAAAGCCAGTTCGAGGCCAGACTCAGCCACTTAGCCGAGGGGCTGCAGAGACAGCGCCCCTCCAGGCAGAGGCTCCGGTTGGGCTCGGCGTGGAAGGGCAAGGGATGCCCGGGCAGTGGGTGAACCCACGAAGCCCCGGGCCACCCCGATTGCAGGCGGCCGCCCTGGTCCCGGGGCTCAGCGTCTGGGAACCGCACGGTGCGGTTACCGCGCCCCCTGGCGGCTGAGACTGGAAACGCTCCCTTCCCCACCGTTCTGACCTTCAAACCCCCAGAGGCTGGGACTTTACTGGTTACGTGGGGTCATGTGATCGGAGACCCTCGCCCCCTTTTTAACTAAGGGGGCTCAGAAAGGGGAGCATGCTGGCTCTCAGTCTTACTGCTATGGCTTTGACTTAGGGTCAGAGTCACATCCTGGTCATTTAGTCCAACACTGCCCCTTGGCTTGGGACTGCCAGGGAGAAGCACTAGCACCATCTTTTCCTGCTCCATCTGCATCTCTGTGGCCACCGCCAAGATGGCTGAGGCTGGGCCTGAGTCGCAGAGTGGTTGCTTCAGACTTCTATTGGCAGCCGTTGGAAATCTGGGTCCCCTCACCTCAGGAAAGGGCCTGGCCTCCGTGCACAGAGGGTGTGTACCCAGCCCTCGACGGTGTGATGGCTGTTATGAAGGCCACCTAGTGCTGGGCATGGCGGGCGCACGCCTGAAATTCCAGGGGCTCGGGAGGCTAAGGCAGGAGGATCGCAAGTTGGAGGCCAGCCTCAACAACTTAGCAGACTGTGTCTCAAAATACTAAATAAAGAGAGCTGAGGACATAGCTCAACGGTAAAGTGCCCCAGGGTTCAAGTCACAGTACCGAAAAAAAAAAAAAAAAAAAAAAAAAAAAAAGGCAAGAATTGTTCCAGATCAATAACAAAAATCTCACTATTATCTTGCACCAATAAAAAAAATTTTTAAAGGATTTGTCTTGGCCTCTTTAGAGAGGCATGTCTGTGTTGTGAGCTTTTTTTCTTATTCCTCCCTATTTTCTTAAACCTAACTGTGATGGTTTACAATGTAAGCCTATTTCTTTGATCTAGTAAGAAAGGACCGCCTGCTAAGCATTCCTCTAAAGGAGAAAAAAAAAATCTACATATTCCCTTAGGAGCCTCTAATCGAGCTGATTTTATCACCTTTTTCCTTTGTCACTGTGACAAAAAAAGACCTAACGAGAACAATTAGAGGAGGCAGTTTATTCTGGCTCTCAGCTTCCGAGGTGCAGTCCATGGTTGCCGACTCCACAGTTCTGGGCCTGAGATGAGGCAGAACATCATGGTGGAAGGGCTGGTGGAGGGAAGCTGCTCAGGATGTGGCACCAGGAAGCAGAGAGAGCTCTGCTCACCCTCTGTGAAAACTTGGGATTTTCTATGGTTTTGTTTTGTTGGTACTGGGAATTGAGCCTGGGGGTTACTCAACCACTGAGCCACCTCCCCAGCCCTTTTTATATGTTTTTTAGAGACAGGGTCTCACTGAGTTGCTGAGGGCCTCGAAAGGTGCTGAGGCTGGCCTCCACCTTGCGATCCTCCTTCCTCAGCCTCCCAGGTTGCTGGGATGACAGGTGTGTGTCACTGTACCCAGCAATCCTTCACGGTTTTGAGAGTGGCTACAAGAGAGTAAGTACACAACCAATGTTTGCTGAATGCATCAATGAAGACTGAACAATATTTGCTAACTTGAAGGTAACGGATGCAGAAAGCAGAGCGGGTTTTCTTGGTACAGGTGGCTTATTTTAGTCCAGTGTGGCAGATATCAATGGCTCAGACAGACCCAGCACGGCTCTGTGGAGCTTCAGATCTCGCCAGACGGCTTGCTCCTCTAGGCTTTTTTCTTTCTTTCTTTTCATCTCACTATGGTACTTTTTAAAAAATTTTCTTTTCTGGTGCCAAGGGTTGAACCCAGGGGCTCTTAACCCCTGAGCCCCATCCCCAGCCCTTTTTACATTTTATTTAGAGACAGGGTCTCACTGAGTTGCTTAGGCCTTGCTAAGTGGCTGAGGCTGGCCTCCACCTTGCGATCCTCCTGACTCAGCCTCCCAAGCTGCTGGGATGACAGGCGTATGCAACTGTGCCCAGCAATGCTGGCTTTTGTTCCCTAATTATATCATGTTCCATTTTTTCCCCTCATTCTGGTTGTGTACAGGGTCTCCTTGCCCAAGTTATCAAGGGCGTAACGGCCTTCCTTCCTGTCTTCCAGGGTAGCCATCAACTCAGAGATGACCTTTGGCATCAGTTGAAATATTAATGACCTGACTCGTCTGGTCAAGACGGGGAATTGGAAGAGGCACCGTGGGGCCAGAGACCTTGAATGGTCACTTTAAACGTCCTTTTAGGTTAATGTCAAATTGCTCAAAATTGTCCCCTGAGTGCAACTCCGGGGCCAGTTATTCAACCAAGCGTTAATGCAAAAACACTTGAAAGTCAGAATAGATTTGTAGGAAGCAGAGGAGCACGGGAAGACCTCTGCAGTATATTTAAAACTACTTCTTAATGGCCAAACTCAGTTGTCATCAAAGAGATACAAATTAAGGGATGCAGCTCAGTGGTGCAGCGCTTGCCTGGCATGTGTGAGGCCCTGGGTTCCATTCCCAGCACTGAAAAAGAACAAAAAAAAAGAAGTAAAAATTTAAAAATATATGCTCAGCCAGGTGCCGTGGTGCACACCTGTAATCCCAGCAGCTTGGGAGGCTGAGGCAGGAGGATCAGGAGTTGGAGGCCAGCCTCTGCAACTTAGCGAGTCCCTCAGCAACTCAGCGAGACCCTGTCTCTAAATAAAATAGAAAAGGGCTGGGGAGGTGGCTCAGGGGTTGAGCAGCCCTGGGTTCAATCCCTGGGACCAGGAAAAAAAAAAAAAAAAATGTCAAGCATTCAGAAAATAGAATTTCACCTCTGCCCCAAGGCAGCAATTTAAAAGGGCTCAGGATGGTGTGGTTTTTAAGGATTCCTATCAGAGCACAGATCACATAATGGAAGCCTGAATCAATCCAGCCTCCACACTCCAAGAAATGACAAAATGGCAAGTCCCTCTAGCCCTGGATATGTCCTCCCTAACTCTGAGGTTGCAGACATGCGTTTGTGGGCTTGGGACGACGCTGTTAAGTGAACCGGTGAGATGTGTATACTGCCGTCATCGTTTTTGGTAAAAGTCTGTTTTATAGGTATTTCCCATAAGGGAAAAGAAACCCACAAAGATACACACACGCACATCCCCCAATAACGTTAACATTCGCTGACTCTGGGCGATGGGATTATGGGTGATTTTTATTTTCTTCTCTTATTTGCATAAAAAAAAATTTGGTACTGAGAACTGAACCCAGGGGTGCTTAACCCCTGAGCCACATCCCCAGCCCTTTTTCTATTTTATTTAGAGACAGGGTCTCGCTGAGTTGCTTAGGGCCTTGCTAAGTGCTGAGGCTGGCCTCCACCTTGCCATCCTCCTGCCTCAGCCTCCCATTCTGCTGGGATGCACTACCATGCCTGGTTGCATTTGCAATTTTTTTATCAGCTGCTGTGTGTTACTAGCATAAAACAAAAACTGCAGGCCTTTCTTTTTCCCCAGTGTCTAGGTGGAAGTGCTTCCTTTTATGCTCCTGTCACCTGGTTCTGCAGGTATCAGCCCACCCCTCTCAGTGACTGTCCCCAGTAAGTGTACAACGACCCATATAGCTGCAAATCATTCCTCAGCAGATACAATCGACAAGGGTCTGCTGTGCAGAATCCACTTCAGGTCCCAGCAGACAGCTGTCTTGATGATCTGGTTTCTCGAAACTTCATTACAGAGCATGATAATTAAATAGTCTAGCACGAACCATTTCATATAGAGGAAGGGGTAGCTGATCGTGAAATAGAAATCTCAGATTTGGGACTTAGCTCTGGCTCTTATTAACTGTGTGATTTAGTGCCACCTTAAAAATCTCTCTAACCCAGTTTCCAGGATTTAATTCATTGGGCTGCCATGAACTTAAAATAAAGAAACTACATCAAAATGATGTGCAAGCCGGTTACAGTAGCACACGCCTGTCATCCCAGTGGCTCAGGAGGCTGAGGCAGGAGGATCGCAAGTTGGAGGCCAGCCTCAGCCACTTAGTGAGGCCCTAAGCAACTCAGTGAGACCCTGTCTCTAAATATAATATAAAAAGGGTTGGGGACGTGGCTCAGGGGTTAAGCAGCCCTGAATTGAATAAATATGCGGAGGAGGAGGAGGAGAAGGGGAGGAAGAAGAACAAGAAAGAAAAAGCAGCTGTCACTGTTGACCAAGCAGAAACTCCACCAGCTCTTCCCATGGACCCCAGGGATCATCGCTGTGGAGCGGAAGAATGTCATGAGCTGTTCATTTACCAACAACAAATTAGAAGTGAGCAGTGTCACAAGGGCCTCGTGACAGTCAGATAGACCGGGCTGCCTCTTGCACGTACCATTCCCTTGGCAGGAAGCCACCGAGGTATGACTGCCCAGGAGATGCTGACCCCTAAGCTGTGTGAGCCTGGCAAAGGCCTTACCCTCCCCTGGCCTCCATCTCAGTTTGTCAAGCAAAGATAAAAAGTGCTGCCTTGTTGATCTCCCAGGGAGGTCGTCAGAACAAAATGAGCTCAGCGAAGAGAAAGTTCTATGATAGCACAGCAATGAGCCGGGAACAGGAACTTTGGGGCGGGGGGCCTTGTAGGCAGTTCCTAGGTCATTAGGGTCAGGCCCAAACAAAAGGGGCCTCCTGATCTTGGACTGGAAGCTCCAGAATTGTGAGGTAACTAAACCTTTTCTCTTTATAAGCAACTGCCTCAGGTATTTTGTTATAGTAAAGGAAAGCTGATGAATACATTTTTTTCCAGTGAAGATTCAATAAGAACTTATACCTCCTAACATAGTGCCTGGCACGTGTTAGCTCACGGTAGATGTCATACTTAGTGACAGGGAGTGGATCTGAGATGGATCCATCTGTCGCATGGTTTCCAGTAGTTACTGTTCTTGCTGAAAGTTGATTTTGATGTTTGGACGTCACTCTGTGTCAGGATGGTACTTTGACAAACTCACTCTGCTCGCTGCCTGGACTCCCCAGCTCACCTGCCCAACAGAACCCGCTCCAGTGGTGCGCTCGTCTGGTGGGGCTGAAGGCCACACCCCTTGAGCTAGGCCTTGGGTACACCTGCAGCCACTGAGCAGCAGGGAATGGAGAAGAGCTTCCAGGCAGAAGGGATGACAGGAAGAGGCCTGAGCCGCCGCTAGATGCTGCTGTCCTAAAGTCAGCTCTTGACTGATCAGCTCATCTCTGCTAAGCCGGAAGGATAACAGGCTGATCGGATGAACGAGTCAGACCCGTGCTGGGGAGGGAAAGGAGAAGGCCAGGGAGGAAGGCCAGGAGGCAGACTGTCTTGAGGACCTTCTGCTGTGTGGAACCTTCGCCTTCATTCTGTGGGGGCTGGGGTTCAGCCAGGTGTGTGTTGGTATAAAAAGTGGGAGCTGGCCAGGCGAGGTGGCGTACACCTGTCCTCCCAGCAGCTCGGGAGGCTGAGGCGGGAGGATTGGGAGTTCAAAGCCAGCCTCAGCAATGGCGAGGCCCTAAGCCACTCAGTGAGATCCTGTCTCCAAATAAAACACAAAATCAGGCTGGGGGTGGGGCTCAGGGGCCCTGGGTTCAAGCCCCAGTATCCCCACCACCTGCAAGAAAAAAAAAAGGGACCTGGATAAGCCCATGGGAGACCCACAGGTGCAAAGCGAGGGAAGGCTTCAGAGCGCCCCCCTGTGGCCTCAGCAGGAAGTCCAAGGCACAACTGCCTGTCTTAGGCTAGACATTCAGACCCAAGAGAGAATTGCTTAATACAAGGAAAAAGAGCCATTCCCTTTTAAATGGTGGGAGGAAAGGTATAGGAATGAATGAATTCCATGTGGCAATAAGTCACCTAAATGGGAGAATGCAATGAGATCCTATCTTACACCATTTGTCAAAATAAATTATGGCTAGATTAAATAAATAAGGAAAGAAGGAAAAAGAAAGAGAAAGGGAAGGAAGAGAAGAGAAGAAAAGAGAAAAGAAAAGAACAGGTGGGGGGAGAAAGGAGCATATATTTCAGGGAAGGAAAGGCTTCCCTAAACATAAAGCAAAGAAAAACATGCAAAAATGTTTTAAAATGTTTTGAAAGGAAGATAGTGTCAACCTTAAAAGAAAAGTGTGTCAAATGTTACCACAATAAAAATGGAAGCAACTGCCACACGCCTCTCATCCCAGGGGCTCCGGAGGCTGAGGCAGGAGGACTGCAAGTTGGAGGCCAGCCTCGGTCACTTAGTGAGGCCCTAAGCAACTGAGTGAGACCCTGTCTCTAAATAAAATAGAAAAAGGGCTGGGGATGTGGCTTAGTGGTCAAGTGCCCCTGGGTTCAATGTCAAAAAAAAAAAAAAAAAAAGGAGAAAGCAGTTGACAAACGGTTTCTATATATGCCAAAGAAAAGTGAGCGTTCTTTTTATGTGAAGATGTGTACAATAAAAAATTTAGAAAAAAAGAAGAGTAAAAATAGCAGCCGTTGACAGAGCAAGCCCTCGCTGCAGGCCAAGCACCGTGCCAGGGCTGACCGTGCGCTCATGCACGGGAGTGCAGCACCCTGGGGTCGGGACTGCCCTTACACCCATTTCAGAGACGACCCAGCTGAGGCTGGGGCTGCAGTTCTTGCCGAAAATCATGCTGCCGCTAGGTGGCAGTGCTGGGACTCGGGAAGCGGCCGGCCTCCAAAGCCTGTTCTCTTAATTACGCAAGGCTTCATTCAAATCAAAGACCCCGAGACGGTCATTGTATGCCTGTATCTACATATGTCTGCACCTAGAATATATATACATTATACAAAGATTATATATCATATGTAATATTGATTATCTATTACGGACATACAGAATAGTCAGAATATATATTTGGAAGATGTGTATAGGAAGCTCCAAATATATATATTCCATAGAGACTGTATACTCTTTTTCTTTTTTGGTGGGGGTAGTGGGGATTAAACCCAGGGTTCAGTCCCCAGTCCCTTTTATATTTTATTTTGAGACAGGGAGCAAAGGTGTAGTGGCACATGCCCGTCATCCCAGAGACTCGGGAGGCTGAGGCAGGAGGATAACAAGTTGGAGGCCAGCCTCAGCAACTTAGCGAGGCCCTGAGCAACTCAGCGAGACCCTGTCTCTAAATAAAATATAAAAAGGGCTGGGTAGGTGGCTCAGTGGGTAAGCAGCCCTGGGTTCAATCCCTGTACCAAAAAAAAAAGGGTTGGGGGTGCACAGAATAGGGCCTCACTAAATACACGTGCTTAGGATGAAAGAGGCACAAGCTCGCAGGTCTTGGCCTTGAAGTCCAGGTGGACGGCGGGCGGTAACACTGGGGCTGGAGGACGTGAGCCCGGCAGGGGCGGGTCCCAGCGGGGCGGCCTGGGGGACGCTCTGCGCATGCGCTACCTGCGGCGGGTCCCAGGTCCAGGCTGGAGTCGTTGAGCGCCTCCTCCTCCCAGAAGTACTGCGGCGGCTGCAGGATCCGGGACTCCTCGCTCTCCTCACTGGGGAAGCCGGAGCCAGGGGCGCCCAGGCCAGCTCCCAGGCCCATGGACTCACTGGGCTCCTCGGCGTCCAGCGGCTCCAGGCCCGTGGGCAGCAGGAGGTCCAGCAGGGAGGTGGAGGTGAGGCCCTCGGGGCCAGGCTCATCGGTCCCAGCTGCACACGCACCCAGGGACACTCCTGTGCAGACATAAAAGCCAGACGTTAGGACAGGGCAAGGGCGGCCCTGGGCTCTCGGCCCCTGAGCCACAATCCCAGCCGTTTTTATATTTTATTTAGAGACAGGGTCTCGCTGAGTTGCTTAGCCCTTCACTTTTGCTGAGGCTGGCCTCCAACTCGCGATCCTCCGGTCCCAGCCTCCTGAGCCGTTGGGATTAGACACTGTCTCCAACCACAAAGAAGAAGTCAAGGGCAGGGACTTGGATGACACCTCTTAACACGCAGGGGCTGCAAGGGGAATCTAAGAGGCCACCTTCATTTCAAAAAAGTCACAACTGCTCAGACCTCCATGTGGCGGGGGCTAAGGGAAGATAGAGGGAGATGGTTAGGGGACAGTGAGGACTCAATAGACTCGGCACCCTCTGGGCATGAGCTTATTCAGAGAGTGTCTCTGAGCTGGGTGCCGTGGTACACACCTGTCATCCCAGCAGGTCCAGAGGTCGAGGCAGGAGGATTGCAAGGTGGAGGCCAGCCTCAACCACTTAGCCCTAAGCGACTCAGCGAGATCCTGTCTCTAAATAAAATATAAAAATGGCTGGGGATGGGGCTCAGGGGTTGAGCACCCCTGGGATCAATGTCTGGAACCAAAAGGAAAATATCCCTATTTGTCAATTAATGATTACTTGCTATTGGTCTCCAGGAAAGTTGCTTAAGACCCTCAGGTGAGGTCTCAGTTTCCTCACCTGAAAGATGAGGAAGACAGGTGAAAGGACCTCCACCCACATTCCTTAACAAGACTAATATGTAGCGATGCCAAGGGAGTCTGCGTGTCTACCTCCTGCTCTGCCCTGGATGTACACTGTGACCTCGCTTGACTGAGTGCATGGAAAATTTTTGTGATGATCATAATAAAAATCAGATCTCAGCCAGACGCAGTGGCACACGCCTGTCATCCCAGTGGTTCAGGAGGCTGAGGAAGGAGGATCACAAGTCGGAGGCCGGCCTCAGTCACTGAGTAAGCACCTAGGCAACTCGGGGAGACCCTGTCTCTAAATAAAATAGAAAAAGGTGGTAAAGCTCCCTTGGGTTCAATCCCTGGCACAAAAAATAAAAAATAAATCTACTATTATTGGGGTCATGTGCTAAATGCTTTGCAAATGGTATCTGCATTGTAACCTCTACAGCCGCCTCATGGGGTCCTAAGCTGGTTGCAAGCTAAGACGGTGACAGGCCCCAAAAGACAGAGCACTTGAGACTGTTCTATCAGAAACAAGGCGTGTCGCGGGCAGGGGTCTCTGCGGCTGCGCGCTTGTCAGATAACAGGGCACCAAGAAGGTGGCCTGACCGGAGCCGATGGAGGAAAGAGCATTCAGGAGGGGACAGGGGACAGAGAGCTTGGTGCTGGGAAAGCCGCTTTCTACGCGGTCTGCTCTGCTGAGCGACCTTGGAACACCGCCCCCAGGCTTCAGGGCCTCAGCTGTCACTAAGGGCTGCGTCCCACCCCGAGAGAAGCACAGAATGAGGGGGTGCCCAGGAGGGGTGTGAGAACTGTCCTGCGAAGCACCGAGGCTTCTACACATGGGGGTCATTATCCTGTGTAAAGAGCAGAGACCTGGGAAGGGCCTGTGCACCCAGGCGCACGCCTGTCCTCCCAGAGACTCGGGAGGCTGAGGCAGGAGGATCGAAAGTTGGAGGCCAGCCTCAGCAACTTAGCAAGGCCCTAACTAACTCAGCGAGACCCTGTCTCTAAATAAAAAATATAAAGGGCTGGGGAGGTGGCTCAGTGAGTAAGCACCCCTGGGTTCAATTTTCAGTACTGAAATAATAATTAATAATAGTAATAATAATAATAATTCATGGGCCTAACTCTGAGCTTTAGAAGGTCAACTCATAACTACAGGGCGGGCCCACGGTGAGGCTGGGCAGGTGGGACTCGATGGAGCCGCTGGCTGGGAGGAACCCCCACAGGAGAGAGCTCTCTGCTTCCTGCTCTCCTGGACTCCACACTGGAGGTCAAGGCGCGGCCTGCAGGCGGCCTGGCTCCAGGAAGCTGAAGCCCCCACCTGTGTCCGCATAACCGACGCACCTGCCGAAACACTATGGTGATCAATGTGGGGGTCACCTTCCTTGAAGTTCCCTTCTGTTCCCAGGAACGGACGGTAGGATGGTTTAGATGTGAGGGGTCCCCCAAAAGTTCATGTGTGAGACAGTGCGAGAATGTTCAGAGGAGAAGTGATTCAATTGAGAGGTGTAAACGAATCAGTGGGTTAATCCACTGATACGGGTTAACTGGGTGGTGACCGTAGGCAGGCAGGAAGTAGGTCACTAGGAACTTGCCTTTGGGGTGTGTATTTTGCCTCTGCTGGGGAGAGTCCTCCCTGCTTCCTGGTGGCGCGTCCTGAGCTGCTTTCCTCCCCCACACCCTTCCGCCATGACGTTCAGCCTCACCTCAGGCCCAGAACTATGGAGTCAGCTGACTACAGAATGAACCTCTGAAACCATGAGACCCCCAAAAACGTTCCCTCTCCTAAGCTGTTTTTGTCACATCTTTTGATCACAGTGATGAAAAAGCTGAGTAAAACAGATGAATTAAGGATCTCGGATTCTTTCTAGCCCAGAGCTTTCCACGACCCTTCCACTCAAATTTGCTCAACGTCATTGGAAGAACCTAAGATATCCACCCATCCTATCCATGTATCCATCCACCCACCCATCCATCCATCATTCATTCATCTATCCGTCCATCCGTGTGTCTATCCATCCATCAATCACTCATTCACCCATCAGCCATCCATCTGTCCATCCACCCACCTATCAATCTATCCACCTATCCATCCACCCACCCATCCATCATCCATCCATCCATCCATCCATCCATCTACCTATCCATCCACCCATCCATCCATCCATCCATCCATCCATCCACCTATTCATCCACCCACCCATCCATCATCCATCCATCCATCCATCCATCCATCCATCTACCTATCCATCCATCCACCCATCCATCCATCCATCCACACACCCATCCATCCACCCACTCGTCCATCATCCATCCATCTATCCGTCTATCCATCCATCCATCCATCCATCCATCTACCTATTCATCCATCCATCCAGCCGTCTATCCATCCACCCATCCACCCATCCACCCATCCAGAGCCCTAAAAGCCACAGAGTCACAGCACTGTACTCACATGCTCAGGACACTGAAAAAGAGAAGAAAAGATGCTGGGGATGTTCCCTAGTTTCAATGCAACCAGGGAACGCTCCATCGACTGGTTTCTTCCGCTCAAAGGGGCGTGCCTCCTACATGCCCACATTTTCCACAAAAGCAAAGCAGTCAAGATCGCAGAAGCAGAGGCACGCAGACTTGGAGGCGGCTTCGGAAATATTACAATCCTCCAGGACGTTACAGGAGTTGTTTTAGCGGCACCCCCCAAAAATTCCTCCCTGCGCTCGCGCCTCCTCCAGACCTCCCTCCAGAGCAGCGGTTGCATGAATCACCTGCGGCTCTTGATTCCGTATGCATGTGCCAGGCTGCTGGTCCGCAGACCGCACTTTGAGTAACAAAGCTCAGAGAAATCTAAAATGCAAATCAGGCCCCCACCATCCCGTCACCAAGACAACGCAGCCAGATGCTTTAAAGTGGCAGAGACTGACACCCGGTACCTCCCTCCACTCTGCTGTGTCCCCCCCCCCCTCCCTGCTCATACTCTGTGGGGCAGGCAAACTGAGCTTCTAGCAATTTCCAGGACCAGACAGTCTCTGGTGCCCTCTGGGGCTTGGTACATGCTATTCCTCCTGCCTGAGCTTCAGCTGCCCCCCATCCTTCTTCCTCCTGCCCCCAGACTCAGCTCCTGAGCGTCCTTCTCTGGCTGCTGCTCTCGGTGAGGTACCGCTCCTTTCCACGCAGCATGCTGAACAGTTGTCTCAACAAATCCTAACAATCCATCAGATGACTTCCCTTGTTCGTGGTGAGCCTGTGGACAATCTGTCCCTTGGCACTTCGACCTTGGAATTCCAGTTCCTGGCACACAATAGAGCTAAGTAAATAAATAAGAAATAGGTCCAGCCCGGCATGGTGGCCATGTCTGTCATCCCAGTAGCTCGGGAGGCTGAGGCAGGAGGATCGCAAATTGGAGGCCAGCCTCAGCAACTTAGCGAGGCACTAAGCAACTCAGTGAGACCCTGTCTCTAAATAAAACAGAAATTGGGGCTCAGTGGTTAAGTACTCCTGAATTCAGTCTCCAGCACTGGAAAAAAAATTAATTGAAAACAATGAAGGATCAAACATGAGTTGCCTCCTCAAATCTCCGAGTTGTCTCTCTCAGATCTCAACTGAAGCATGGTAGAGAAGAAGCTGCTTCCATTTAGGCTTTGGTGTGGCTACCCAGAAGCACCTGCAACTCCCGAAAATTGGCCCTGCCCTGACCAGGTAAGTGTGACCAGAGGAACCCTGTTTACTACGACTCAGGTGAGATCCTCCATTCTCTGACCCTCTCTCTGCCAGTCAAGCAGACAAGTCACAGACTCTCTGTAACATCTCTCCCTTCCTCTCTTTGTCTTCCTCTCTGAATGGTCTGTGATAGGAATTATTATTATTATTTATTTTTTTGCAGTATTGGCAGTTAAACCCAGGGATGCTCTACCACTGAGCTCCATCCCCAGCCCTCTTTTATTTGGGGTCAGGATCTTGCTAAGTTGCTGAGGCTGGCCTCAAACTTGTGATCCTCCTGTCTCAGCCTCCCAAGTCACTGGAATTACCAGCATGCACCACAGCATCTAGGTAGTGTGGTAGGAATTAACAAGGTACTTTGAAAACATGCTGAAAAAAAGGAACCTGGTATTTTCCTGGTCTTTTATCCCTTCTCCAGTAAACAGTTCCATTGTCTTGAAGTTATTTTTTCCTACAATGACTGTTTTGTCTGTATATAGACCTTGATATTTTCAAAAGCGTTGACAATGGGTAATTATTTAGGTGCTTACTAGAGGATACTTCTTTTCAAACTTGTGTACCATGAGATGACAATAGCAACTAAGAACTAGCCATTCTGTCTGTGATTACTTTTGTGCTTAATAATTAATCTGTCTTGCCCGGCACAGTGACACACGCCTGTGATCCCAGCAGTTTGGGAGGCTGAGGCAGGAGGATCGCAAGGTGGAGGCCAGCCTCAGCAACTGAGTGAGGCCCTAAGCAACTCAGCGAGACCCTGTGTCTAAATAAAATAGAAAAAGGGCTGGGATGTGGCTCTGGGGTTCAGTGCCCCTGGGTTCAGTCCCTGGTATCAAAATAATAATAATAATTAATCTGCCTTCATTGAAACCCCATCTGACTTAAAATTTCAGAATTACACTTTTTGCATGACTGGGTTTTTTCCCTTCTAGCACCTATAGCACTCCATCATTGCCAACAGAGAGGGCGAGAGAAGAAAGCACTTGTGCAGAAACAGAGGATTAGCCTCCAAGAAAATCTGACCCAAACTCAGAAAAAGAGGCCGATAAGACAAGCTGACAACTTAGAGGCGGAAAAAACAATATGTTGTGTCTCGCTTCTCCAAATGAGCTCCCCGCCACCTTCTGATCCAAACCCTGTCTGATTTCCACCCGTCGGCGACACCCCCAGCTCTCCATGATTGGCAGCTTTGAAATCCAGAATTTCCCAAATCCTTGGCACACGCCAGCCTGGGAGGTACCCGGCAGCATCTGTCATACGGCCCCCACAGCCTCGAGTGTCAGCCACAACAGAGATGGTCTGGCACTTACAGCCCGCCCCACACGCACACCTACACTCCTGTGTGTGCGCGCGCCTCTCCGAAACCACGCTGGAGGGTCCCTGGAGGGATTCCACACGAAGGTGTGCAAGAAAGAGGCTCACGGCTAGAACACGCGTGCCCAGCAAGCACGGAGGTAAAGCCATTAAACCCATCCATCATGAAGAGGCCACACGGGACAGGAGGAGGAAGGCAGATTTTTATTTTTATTTTTTGGTCCCAGGGATTGAACCCAGGGGCGCTTAACCACTGAGCCCTATCCCCAGCCTTTTTTATATTTTATTTAGAGACAGGGTCTCGCTGAGTTGCTGTGGGTCTCGCTAAGTGGCTGAGGCTGGCTTTGAACTCGCCATCCTCCTGCCTCAGCCTCCCCAGCCGCTGGGATGACAGGTGTCTGCCACCACGCCCAGAGAAGGGCAGCTTTTAGTCACTAATCCACAGCTAGTTGCTATGGATTGGAGCAGTTAGAGCCAGGCTTAGGTCCCAACAGACTTTGTTGGCCAGCCCTGTATGATTGTCACACAAAGAAACAGCAGACTTTCTTCCAAAGAGGATTTAAGGTGGGCAGGATTTAAGGATTAAGGGAGGTTTGAGGTTGTCTGACACAGACAGCAATGGACATTTTATTTTCTGTGTGGAGAAAAGGTACCTTCACTGAACAGAGCCTTCCCCAGGGTGCGCATAGGGGCATAAGAGGCCTCTTTGTCCTCCTGGCCATCTTGGCTGGGGTTCTGTCATTGGGAGTCCCTAGGTAATGGCCTGTCTCATTGTCACATCAAGCAAAGACTGTTCCTGCCCTCATGCATACACCGCGGCACATAGCTCTTTCAATCACACACATCTGTACCTGATGTGCTGTTTCTTTGTGGGTTCCCTGGGTGCGAACTGTCTGGTAGCCAGTGTCCTGTGCCTATGGCGAGGTTCCCAAGCACACATTATACTAATGTTTTCCTTTTTTTTTTTTGGTACTAGGGAGTGAATCCAGGGGCTCTTAAACGCTGAGCTACATCCCCAGTCTCTTTAAATATTTTATTTAGAGACAGGGCCTCCCTAAGTTGCTTAGGGCCTTGCTAACTTGCTGAGGCTGGCCTCCCACTACCATCCTCCTGCCTCAGCCTCCAGAACCACTGGGATTACAGGGCGTGCCACTGCGCCTGGCACTAATGTGTTATTCTCATGTGCCCACTGGACCTGAAATTACCCAGGGCTATCGCATGAGCCCTGGCCCCACGCACACACTCATTCCAGTACCTCTGCACCACCAACATTCACACCTTAACGTGGGCTCAGAACGCGGTCCCCCTCGCCTGTGCTGAGGCAAGGAGAAGCTGTTCAGCCCCGTCCTTATCTGACCCACCTTTGTAGACCGCTCTTCTCCCTCTCCCCATCTCTGTAGCGACAGCGGGCCTCCTGAGCTGTCACGCCGCTGCTGCCCAGCCCCTTACACACACATCCACACCCCTCAGCCCCATGTCTGCCTCCTGGTGGCACAAACGTACCCATTTCCCGCCTCCCTGTCACGCACCCCGCCACACACACACATCCCTGCGCCCCTGTGAAGCTGCTGAATGGGAACCACGCATCGGAGTCTCACACACATCCCTTGAGTGGCAGCTGCGTAGGAGCTATCCAGCGATGTCACTGTCACAGAAACCTGCCCGCGGCGAGCGTATCCACCCCCATTTTTGGGGGGGAGATCCTAATAAAGTCACCCCGCACGGTCGAGCGGGGACACACATCCACTACGACGCACGCTGCTTCCAGCCCCCGGCCGCGCAGCCGTGGGCAGCTCCCTCCCACCTCCAGGCATCCCCGGCCCCCGCGCCCGAGGCCCCGGGGACCGTTCCGGGCGGCCTCTGCACCCCGGGCGGCTGTCACCCGACGCGCGTGCACACGCCCCTGCGCCCGGCGGGGCCGCAGCCCGCGCACCTGTCACCTGGCCGGCGCGGGCTGCGGCGCGAGTCCCGGATTCCCGCGCGGCCGCGCCACCCGCGGGCGCTCCTCCTGCCAGGGTCCGGGCAGGGGCGGGACCGGGCCCCGTGCGTGTCACCGCGCGCCGCACGCACGCCCCCGCCGGGCCGCGTCTCGGGGGTCGGCTCGGCGCGCTGGCCGGCGCCCGCCGTGGCCGCCCACGGCCTCCCCCGGGCGCGGGGCGCGGCAGCCCGGCCGGGACACGCGCGCCTTTGTTGGCGGCCCGGGGAGCTGTCCAGCACGGCGCGCCCGCCGCCCGCCCGCCGGCCCCGGCCGCCGCGCACTCACCCCCGGCCAGCAGCAGCAGCAGCGGCGGCAGCAGCAGCGGCGGCAGCCGGGCGGCCCGCAGCAGCCGGCCCATGGTGCAGCCGTCGCCGCCCGCAGCCGCAGCGGCGCGGCGCCCGGGCCCGCGTCAGGGACCGCGCTGGCGGCGGCGGCGGCGCGCGCATCGCCCCATTGGCCCGCGCGGCTGTCACTCAGGCCCGGCCCCGCCCGGCCGCGTGCCGCGGGCGCGCCCCCCGCGGAGACGAGGCGGGCGCGCGGGCGGACGCCCCCTCCGCAGCGCCCCCGCGCCTGGCGGGCCAATCAGCGCCCGGGAGGCTTCGCGGGGCGGGGCCGAGCCGCCCGGAGTCCGGGCCTCGCACCTCGCGCCTGACAGCTGGGCGGGCACCGAGGTCCTGTCACCCACCGGCCCCCGGGGAAGGGTCAGCTGCGTCCAGAGACGCCGAGACTGATGACGACGTGGAGGTGACTGCTCATTCCAGGCTGTCGGAGACGCGGGGTCTGCAAAGGCTTCTCAGGGTGCTTGGGTTGGAGGGCCCAGAAGGTCAAGGAGCGAGCAAAGGACCGGACTTAGAACCCAGAGGTCTAGTTTGCTTCTTTTTCTGGGGAGAGGGGCGCCGAGGATTGAACCCAGGATCACTCGACCCTTGAGCCACTTCCCCAGCCCAATTTTGTATTTAGAGACAGGGTCTCATCGAGTTGCTTAGAGCCTCACTTTTGTTGAGCCTGGCCTCCAATTCGTGATCCTCCTGCCTCAGTCTCCGGAGCCCCTGGGATGACAGGAGTGCACCACCGCGCCCGGCGTCTAGTTTGCTTCTTTACTTCCAATGGGCTCCCAGATCTTGAGCATCTCTCTTCTCACCTGTAGACCCAGGTAAGAAGAGAGATGCTCTGAGTCGCATCTGTCTGTGGGAGCTGCTTCTTCGCTAACTCGTTTTCTGGCAAGAATTGCGGTGGTAAATAAAATAGATACTGTCCTTGTCTTCACAGTTCAGGGTAGTGAGAAGACAGACTGGAAAAACCCAGCGCCATGTGACATATAATTACCATTGTAAGTAAGGTGTGTTAAGACATAAAGGGCTATTCTGAGACAGCGTAGAGGGGGAATTGAACTTGAGCATCATTGACAAGGATGAGAGCGCCTTAGGTGGGGGGTTGCATTTGGGAGGGAACATTCTAGACAGAAAAGCCCTTTGGTGATTCTCAAGTTAGAAAGGAGCCCAGTCTCTTTTGAAGAACAGAGAAAAGAATCCACTCTTTTAGACTTACTGCAGCCTAAAAATCTCCAGCCACCATTATTTTGTGGAACTTTACTTTATATATAGTAAGTTAGGAGAACTTTTTTTTTTTTTTTTGGTACCCTGGTTTGAACTCAGGAGCGCTTAACCCCTAAGACACACTCCCAGCCCTTTTTATATTTTATTTAGAGACAGGGTCTCACTGAGTTGCTTTGGGCCCTGCTAAATTGCTGAGGCTGGCCTCCACCTCGCTATCCTCCTGCCTCAGCCTCCGTAGCCACTGGGATGACAGGTGTGCACCACACCTGACTGGCCACTTCTTTAAAATAACAAATTATCATGTTGAATATGTTTTTGCAAACTATGTTCTCAACCCGCTTTGGGTATATTATTGGAGAGAATCTCACAGGACTCTTCTGGGCTAAATCCTAGTAGAAATAGGATTTACGGGGAGGGGTCTAGAGAAGAAGTGGGTTTCAAAAAAAGGTACCTGAGCATAATGTAGCACCACAGGAGAGCAGGTGACGTGTATTTTCTGAGTATCACGAGTAGGAGGGGGACAGGAGGCAGAGATGACATCTGGGTTATTCTGTACTAAGTAGACCCTCAGATTATACACGAGTGGTCTAAAGACATAATGAAAAGCAGTAACTTTTATAAAATGACAATTTTTGGGGTGAAGACTCGCTTGTTTAATCACATAACTCTATCACTTCATTGAACCTGTGGGAGACTTCACCTCCATGGCCCATGTTATTTGATGGATACTGGGTAGGTAGGTGAAGATCTGGTAATACAAGATCTTGGATGTCAGGATGAGAAGTCTGGACTTTACCCATAAGAAATTCATGTTTTGAGCTGGGCCACCTGTCATCCCAGCAGCTCAGGAGGCTGGGGCAGGAAGATCCCAAATTGGAGGCCAGCCTCAGCAACTCAGCAAAGTGCTAAGCAACTCTAAATAAAATAGAAAAAGGGCTGAGGATGTGGCTCAGGGGTTCAGCATGCCTGGGTTCAATCTCTAGTACCGAAAAAGAAAAAATAAATAAAATAAAAAGAAGAAAAAAAGAATTGAGGCCCACAGTTATAGGTTTTATTCACCTTTATTAAAAATCTGAACTACAGAAAGAAAGTATGATGTACAAAACAATGGAAAAAAATGACAAAGGAGGAAAATCTGGTTAATTAACAGATTGGACAGAAGGGTGTTCGGCCACCTAGCACACCCCAGGCCCCTACAAGGGCCAACCCTGGTGGCGACACAAGGTACCACAGGTACCTGAGCACTTGGGAAAGAAACACCCGTAAAAATGTCCACTCAGGTGAGTGAAGCAGAAAGTGAAGGCCGAGGAATAAATACGAGCTTTCCAAGTCCAGAGACCTCGGATGAAGCCAGACGCCCCGCTGCAAACCCCGGGCCTAATGTACTGAGTCCCTCCGGGGTTTGGTGTCAGGCCCACAAAGCACAGAGTGACCGAGCGTTCCGTCTGATTTCCCAGAACAGAGGAGCAGGGCGTCTCTGCGGGTGGCCCAGGGCCTCAGAACTGCTGCAAGATCAATTTCCGCTTCAGATCGTGGCTGAACTTATTCATCCTGAAAAGCTCGCTGTCATAAAATGCAGAGAGGTTGTGGATGTTGATCTGTCTGGCCTACAGGGGAGAAAGGTCAAGTGTGTGAGTGAGGGGAACGCGGGGGTCGCTGGGATGCTTCAAGTCTGAGCGCCAGCTGGGCTGGGTGGAGCCTGGAATCCCAGAGGCTTGGGAGGCTGAGGCAGGAGGATTGCAAGTTGGAGGCCAGCCTCCACAATTTAGGGAGACCATGATTCTAAATAAAAAAATAAAAGGGCTGGGGATGTGGCTTAATCACTATTAAGCACCCCTGGGTTCAATCCTCAGCACCAAAATAAATAAATAAATAAATAAATAAATAAATCTGAGCCCTGCCAGTTGCAGTGTGAACCTGTACAAGTGACTCAATCCTTTGTCACCTGTCTCCGTGACACACCTCATGTGCCTGTTACCAAGAGGAGGCACGCAGACCTGTGCTGGGCAAAGCAGGAGATAAATGCGTGTCACCCAAGGCCCAGCCACTTGTCAATCATCCTGATTGACAGCTCCCCAGGTGGCAAGCCCCAGTCCCTACCTCGCAAGAGAGCCCATACCTTGTCCACCAAGTCCTTCTCAGGCACTTCAATAGTGTCCTGCTGGGCACCAAAGCGGTTGCGTTGATACGTCACCTGCTCTGCCACCAACTGCTTCAGTATGAAGAGCAACAGTTCGTTGTTATCCCGCCGGAATGAAAGATAGCGGGCAAAGGTCTGCAGGAGGAAAGCAAAGGTCAGACCCCATCCATCTGTCACTTCTGTCCCGCGTCCTTCACCGCTGCAGCCAGGTGAGGCGCCCGGCCACCCCGAGGTGGGACGCCCAACCTGCCAGTCCCGTGCTCTGGTCTTTGGAGACAATCTTGCTCAGTTTCTTAGGGTCTCACTAAGTTGCTGAGGCTGGCCTCGACCTTACCATCCTCCTGCCTCAGCCTCCCCAGGCACTATGGTTACAGGGCAGCCCAGAGGCCCCAGCGGCGCATGTGCGGCCTGCTTTACAAAGCTGGGTGGGCGTGCCGGGGCGGGACCACGCCCACCTTCCGCATGCTGCGCATGACGCTGAACTTCTGCGTGTCGATGAAGCTCTCCAGCATCACGCGGATGGCCATGTTGACGTCGTCCTCGATCACGTAGTCCCGCAGGTGGATGCGCGCGTGGGCCTCCGCCATGCGGATCATGGACTCTATGTGCCGCACCGTGATGGGGATGCTGCCTGTCGCCTGCAGGGGAAGGGGACCAGGCCTCCCTCAGGCACCAGGACCAAGAAGAGGCACGCTTGGAGGCCACACCGCCAGGGCAGGTATCTAAGCACGGGGGACAGCTGGACATGACCAAGCTGCCCGATGAACTCACGTGCCAACGTCCAGCGCATGTTGACGCTCATGGCTTGTCATTAATGTTTAGTACCCGGGATTGAACTCGGGGGTCCTTAACCACTGAGCCACACCCCCAGCCCTTTTTCTATTTTATTTAGAGACAGGGTCTCGCTCAGTTGCTGAGGGTCTCACTAAGTGGCTGAGGCTGGCTTCCACCTTGCCATCCTCCTGCCTCAGCCTCCCGAGCTGCTGGGATGACAGGCCTACACACAGCAGGATTCTGTATTCTAAATGAAATCAGAATGACTTCTGGACGTGAAAAAAGACTCAGGGGATTAGGCTGGACCACAACCCACGCCCATGGCCTTGAAAATCTTGCTGTGTTATGGATGAACCCAAAGCAGTTCAGTCCGTGTGTCTTCTGTGGGTGAGACTGACATGAAGCCAACGCGGGACTTAATCAGTGGCCCCCGAGCCGGGACAGACGTACAAATGTGTGCTTAAATCTCTTTTGTCACAAATGGTTTAAGTACAGAAGCATTTTATTATTTATGGATCGCCATATTAAAGCTGGAACCCCAGGGCCTTAGTACATGCTAGACAATTTCTCCGCCACTGCAGGTCACTGTGGCGTTCAACAGTATTCCTAGCAGCTTGGGAGGCTGAGGCAGGAGGATCGCAAGGTGGAGGCCAGCCTCAGCTACTTAGCGAGACCCTGAGCAACTGAGCGAGACCCTGTCTCTAAATAAAATATAAAAAGGGCTGGGGAGGTGGCTCAGTGGGTAAGTGTCCTTGGGACCAAAACAAGAACAACAAAACCAACCAACCAACCTCCTCTACCACTGAGCTACCCCGGGCTGCCTGACCACCTCCTGTGCCCAGGTACAAGCTGGCCCAGTGCTTCCTCTTCTGCAGCCCCAGCCGAGCCCCCTCCTCTCACCATGGACTCCTTCCGCAGGTCGCTGTACATCTTGGCCACCTTGTCCTGGTCCATCTGGTTCAGCTTCGGGTGGACCTTCTCCTTGGCGTAGATGATGTACTTCTTCAGGACCTCCTGGGGCAGGGGCTCCACGCCGTATGTGTTGGGCACGGCCGGCTCTGAGGCGCTGCCGTTGGTCGCTCCCTCCTCCTTGTTGCTGGGGTGGTGCCTCACGTGGCTGCCCACCACAAAGCGGGCCAGCATCTCATCCTAAGGCACCAGGGGCAGGCCATGAGCGCCGGTGGGTGGAGAACCTTCTGCCCATCACTTCTTCTGGGTACCCAGGATTGAACCCAGGGGTGCTGAACACTGAGCCACCTCTGCAGCCCTTTTTAGATTTTATTTAGAGACAGGGTCTCAGAGTTGCTGAGGCTGGCCTCCACCTTGCGATCCTCCTGCCTCAGCCTCCCGAGTTGCTGGGATGATAGGCGCCACCATACCTATCCCCGGATATATTTTTACATTATCTCCATGCCAGGCAGTTTCCAGGGCCCAGAACACAAAGGCAACCTGACAAAGCCCTCACAGAGCTCAGTGCCTAGTGAGGAGAGAGAAGCTAAACACGTGATAAAAAAATTAACTGCAAATGGGGCACGGTGGCATACGCCTATGGTCCCAGCTACGCAGAAGCGTTCAGGACATGGAGGCTGGCCTGGCCAACACTTCAAGTCTCCTTGTCAAAACTAAAATAGATGATGCTGGTGTCCGCCTGTCATCCCAGCAACTTGGGGAGGCTGAGGCAGGAGGATCGCAAGGTGGAGGCCAGCCTCAGCCACTTAGCAAGGCCCTGAGCAACTCAGTGAGACGCTGTCTCTAAATACAATATAAAAAGGGCCGGGATGTGGCTCAGGGGTTAAGCAGCCCTGGACCAAAAAAGAAAAAGAAAATCACATGTACAAAAGAAAACTAGGTCACAGAGAAAGTGCTCTCTGAAAGGCATGTGAGAGTCACAGGGCAGAGTGGGAAGAAAATCCCAGGAGGAAAGAGCACATTCAATCCTGGTCTGGTCAGGAGCACAGAAAGCAGGTGGTTGCAGGGAAGAAAGGATGGAGGAGGTGGCTGGAGAGACAGACGGTCAGGGAGGACCCAGGGCAGCCTGCGGGGCCTGGCTGGGGCAGGGAGGACCGTGGAGTCCCCTCTGAGGACCGGTGTGATCTGATTGGTGGTTCCAATGGCAGGCTGGTCTCTGGGCAGGAGAGGGAAAGGCGCGGACCTACCCAGAAGCCGCAGCCCCCGGGTCAGAGCGACCAATGGGGAAGGACAGGGCAGGAGAGGGCAGGAGGGGGCAGGAGGGGGCAGGAGGGGGCAGGAGGGGGCAGGAGGGGGCAGGACGGGGCAGGAGGGGGCAGGACGGGGCAGGAGGGGGCAGGAGGGGGCAGGACGGGGCAGGAGGGGGCAGGAGGGGGGCAGGAGGGGGCAGGAGGGGGCAGGACGGGGCAGGACGGGGCAGGAGGGGGGCAGGACGGGGCAGGAGGGGGCAGGAGGGGGCAGGACGGGGCAGGAGGGGGCAGGAGGGGGCAGGACGGGGCAGGAGGGGGCAGGAGGGGGCAGGACGGGGCAGGACGGGGCAGGAGGGGGCAGGAGGGGGCAGGAGGGGGCAGGAGGGGGCAGGACGGGGCAGGAGGGGGCAGGAGGGGGCAGGAGGGGGCAGGAGGGGGATCCAGGACGAGTTCTGGCCCACAGGCCACGCCCGGGCTGCCCCACCCCTGGGCAGGCACGCAGTGTGGCCACAGCGCCACGCAATGCCCCCGGAGCGACGGCACGGAAGCGGGGGACGTGGGCTGTACCTGCACCGGGTCCACGGTGTCCCTGACCACGCACAGGACGTCGAAGCGGGAGATGATGGGCTCCGTGAGGTCCACGTTCTCCGAGAAGGTCAGCGAGGGGTCGTAGCGCCCCCCTGGAACGCCAGGGAACGGCCGTCAGGCTGCGGGCGCCGCCATCCTGAGCCACGGCGGAGCGGCGTAGGATCACCCGAGGGGGAAGGACGCAGATGGCTGCCCGGTGCCTGCCATCTGTCCCGGGCAGGAGACGGCGTAGGGATTCCCCGGAGCAGTGCCCCAAATAGCCCACAGTGACTCAGGAAGGACGCAGCAGAGCAGGACGGGAGAGACGGGTGGGGTGCGGAGGCCCACGCCGGTCAGCCCAGCGGCTCGGGAGGCTGAGGCAGGAGGATGCAATTTGGAGGCCAGCCTCAGCCCCTCGTGTCTGAGCCCGGCAGCCGCGGTGCCTGGCGTACCTATGGGGTTGGCGGCGGCGATGACGGTGCAGCGGGCCTGCAGGGAGGTGACGATGCCCGCCTTGGAGATGGAGATGCTCTGCTGCTCCATGGCCTCGTGGATGCTGGTCCTGTCCTGGTCGTTCATCTGCGGGGAGTCGCAGGCCCCAGGTCGCGACCCCTCGCCCCAGGGACACGCTCCCAAGTCCCCCCCGATGCAACGGCCCGGGGACCCACCTTGTCGAACTCGTCGATGAGACACACGCCTCGGTCCGCCAGGACCAGGGCCCCGGCCTCCAAGGTCCACTCCCTGCTGACCGGATGCCGCTGGACGTAGGCCGTGAGGCCCACGGCAGAGGCTCCCTGGCCGGTGGTGAAGATGGCCCGGCTGGACACCTTCTCGATGTACTTGAGGAACTGAGACTTGGCTGTGCCGGGGTCCCCACACAAGAGCACGTTGATGTCACCTCGCACCTTGTGTTTCCCGCCTGGAGGAGGAGACGGGGTTGGACGGGCGCGTGAGGGTCACGGGACAGGCCTCGACCGCCCCCGCAGCCTGCTCATCCGCAGGTCTTTCCAGATACTGTTTTTGGTGACCTGGGGAGGGGACAAGGGCCTCACAGAAGCTAGGCAAGTGCTCCACCTTGAGCCACCTCCCCAGCCCTTTCTATATTTTATTTAGAGACAGGGTCTCGCTGAGTTGTTTAGGGCCTCGCTAAGTGGCTGAGGCTGGCCTCCACCTTGCGATCCTCCTGCCTCAGCCTCCTGAGTTGCTGAGATGACACGCGTGTGCCCTCATGCAAACCTGAGCTATCCCACAGGAAGGGGAAAAATGGGAAATGACTTCAATCTTCCCCGGAAGAGGGAACGCTCAATCAACCATCTGGACTCATAAAACAATGAACTTGCTTTGTCTGCATGGATAGGCCAGACATGCTGCAGAACGGGAGAAGGGCCAGTGGATCTATTAGAGGGCACCAGGCGAGCAGAGGGAATCTGTGTGTGCAAACATAAACGTGTGCACATGTGCTCACCCTGGGCATGCTGGGTGAGCTTAGCGAGCGGCCACATGGGTCCGGGACAGGCACACCTCTCTGATCAAAGCAATGATCCAATGGCGGAGACCCGGGTGGAAAAGGACAGAGCAGGTACAATCCCAGGGTGACTCCTCACACACATACACACTCGTATGTTCGTTTTGGGATTCAATCTTGCTTTTTAGGGGGGGAAAAAAAAGCCACCCAGAAACACAAAAAACATTTTAAAAAGAAGAGAAAAGAAAGAAGTCAAGGGCAGAGGCCCACGCCTATCATACCACTGGCTTGGGAGGCTGAGGCAGGAGGATCTCAAATTGGAGGCCAGCCTCAGCAACTCAGCAAGGTCCTAAGCAACCTAGTGAGACCCTGTCTCTAAATAAAATATAAAAAATGCTGGGGAGGTGGCTCAGTGGCTAAGCACCCCTGGGCTCGATCACAGAAGTGGGCACCACTGAATGAAGGACAGATAGCAGGCACCTCACAGCCAGGGCTGTGGGTCAGCCTCTACCCACGCCAACAGGCCACATCCTGCCTAGCCGTGTTTAACACAGCCTTTCTCTCCAGAATCGCGGACTGTGAAAACACAAGAGCGCTGTCTCGTTCATCACACGGAACGTTGGTTCCCAAAGGAGAGGGTTATTAAAATCCCCGCTAGGTCAACGGGGCGTGGAACCTGGGGGTGCTCACCTGGGTTCTTGGGCTCCCCTCCGAACAGAGCCAGAGCCAGGCCTCTCTTGATGTCCTCGTGGCCGTAGATGGAAGGGGCGATGCTGGCAAAGATCTGGGGAAAGGGAGACGGCGCCATGGCAACAGGAACCCAGGACAGACTAGGGTCGCCCATCTGCTCTGCCTCCGAATGGCGGGGTGCCCGGTTCAAAGCACCAGCCCCGGCGGCCAAAATCCCATCAGCCCTGCCCTGGCTCCGGCCCTGGTCTTTAGCTGGTTTTTTCCCTAAGAGGCACAGAAATTGAAAGCTCAGAAAAACTTTGATCTCACCCCTTCATTCCATCCTACCTCGGAAAGGATTTTCCCAAGGTCACAGAGCAAGAGAGGAGAGGAGACAGGAGCAGGGCTTGGGAGTCAGAGGACCGCGGGGCAGGAGCCCAGGGGGCCTGTCACGGTGCCGGGGTCACCCCGAGCCTCAGTACCCGTGAAAGGAAAAGAGCCATCACCTTGATGTGGAAACGGAGCTGGTAAAGCCCAGCTCACAGCAGGGTGAGCTCAGGATCAGACAGTTCCCACCATGCCCAGCTCCTGGCCAGGCCAGGCCAGGATGCTAAACATGGCACAGCTGGGAGATGGGTCACCAGGAGGCCATGTGCTGACAATCAGCAAGTCACTGGGACGTGTCCCCTGATGAGATGCAAAGTCTGGATAAGTTTTAGAGACAGAACTAGAGACAGTAAAGACGTTGCTTGTTTGTCAGAGGCTAACTACCGGCATCCCTCGTAAGGTTCACTTTTTGTTTTTGTTTTGTTTATTTGGGGTACCAGGGTGCTTCACCAACTGAACCACATCCCCAGCCTTAATATTTTATCTTTTTTTTTTTTTGAGGCAGGGTCTTGCTTAGGACCTAAGTTGCTGAGGCTGGCCTCCAAGTTCAGATCCTCCTGCCTCAGCCTCCCAAACCACTGGGATTACAGGTGTGTCCCACCACGCCTAACCATGCGGTTTTATTCTCCACCTGGACAGCCCCCTGCACTGCCGGGTTCTGCAACAGCACGACCACATCCCCAGACCTCCTTCCTTTGGGGACACACTAAGGAACTCAAACAGTCGCGAGGCCCCTGGCAGGGAGGATGGGGGTGGTTTTGATACTAAAGCTGGACTATCAGCCCTGAAAGAGAGGGAAGGCCCATCCCAACTGGTCTGGATCTTGCCACGTCCTCTGTGCATGACCAAATTCATGCAGATTAGCTGGGCTTGGTGCACGCCTGTAATCCCAGCGGCTCAGGAGGCTGAGGCAGGAGGATCGCAAGTTGGAGGCCAGCCTCAGCAACTCAGCAAGGTCCTGAGCGACTCAGTGAGACCCTGTCTCCAAATAAAATACAAAAAAGGGCTGGGGATGTGGCTCAGGGGTGAAGCGTCCCTGAGTTCAATGTCTGGTACGCCCCCCCCAAATTAAAACCCTGTGCCAGGCCCTGTGCCTAATCAAGTGCCCCCCTAGAACTCACAAGAGCCAAATAAGCTCATGACCTGTTGTAAGAGGCGGGAGGAGAGGCAGAGCTGGAACAAGCACCCTGGAGACCCTGCACTTTCCCACGCAATGACTATCACTGTGGGCACCGTAGTTCACTCCTTGAGCCTCAGTTTACTCGTCAAGGAAACGGGCACAGCAGAAACCAACAGCAGAGGATTTCTGTGGCTGGTATCTGGAAATGAGGCCACGTGGCTATTCAGCGATTCTCATTACACCCTCCCTCGGTGAGGGGGATGCCACGCATGGTCCTGCCCGCACGGAGACGGCCAGTCCTTGAGATCTCACCCAGCCCGTGTCTCCTCCCAGGATGAGGTAATGTCTCTGCAGGACAGAGCAGCCGGCCAGCTCTCTGCTTGCTATGCAGGACAGATGCCCCAAGCCCTGTCTCTCTTCCACAAAGCAACCACTGCAGCCAGATGGCCGCCCCGCGGGACTGGAGGGCACCGAAGCCAACCTGCAAACACCCACGCTGCCCATCGGGCCCTGTGCTGCTGGCCAAGGCCTCACAGGTCGATCTCTGGGAATTAAATCCCAGATCTGCCAGGGAAGAGCATCACTGTCCACGAATCATCTCATCTAATCCTAATGGGATTCTGGTTTCCTTCCAGTCGAAAAACGAGGGTCACTGCCGAGCTGCCCTGTGACTTGGGAGGCCGAGGCAGGAGGACCACAAGTTGGAGGCCAGCCTCCACAATTTAGCGAGGGCCTGAGCAACTCAGCGAGACCCTGTCTCTAAATAAAATATAAAAAGGGCTGGGGAGGTGGCTCAGTGGGTAAGCAGCCCTGGGTTCATCCTTGGTACTTTTTAAAAAAAAGGGTGTGTAGCCCTCGAGTTCGATCCCCAGGACTTCCCCAAAGATCTGCCCCACATGCACACAAAATTCAAGAAGCGGATCAGAAGGAGAGAGGAAGAAGGAAACAGGAAAGAGGAGCGAGCCTGAGAACCGGGGGCTGCGTGGGGCGGGAAGGAACGTGACCAGAAAAGCGACGCACAGGCTTCAGGAGACTCCCCGAGACAATGCCAAGTGTCTCTGTCTCTGCTGAGATGCTAACAGGGCTGCACCCAAGGGGAACCCGGGCATATGGAAGTTCTACTGCCGATCCCCCCGCTTGATGCCAAAGCTCCTGAAGGCGCTCTGATCCCAACCCGGCCCTACGCAGCGACTCTTTTCCACCCTGCCCCACGTCCACCTGCCTTCTCCCCAATCTGCTGGTCCTTGGAGAGGCTGGTGATCATCTTCACGTCCTCATCCGTCAGCTCCCCGACGGCCACCTTGTTGTCCTTCTTGGCCACGTGGTTCGCCAGGATGACAGTGGCAAAGACGGGGAAGCCGTGGGCGGTGTTGAGGGAGCCATCGTAGTTGTTGTGGTAGATGCCGGTCAGCTCCTGGGGACCACAGGAGACAGGACCAACTCACCAGACTGAAACCTCTGAAGCCAAGAGCCAAAGTAAACCTTCCTTCCTTATAAGTCGATTACCTCAGTTCTTTTGTCACAGCAACGGAAAGCTGACAAACCCATAAAACCATCAGGAACAGGAAAAGTTCTCTGCCCCAAGGATTCAGGAACTCATCTCAGTCCAAGCATCCCTCCTACCAATGACCGCTGACCCCAGGAGGCAGGCGGCTCACACAACTCCCTCTGGACCTGGCTCCCTCCCAGGGCACACCGGGCCACTCACTATCTCGTCTCCTGGCTTGCAGCTGTCCACCAGGTCAGCAAGGAGAATGGCGTCCTTGGAGCGGGGCAGCCGGCCAGCCGCCACTTTGCCTGGACTCTCCTGAATTCGGATGCGCTGGTAGTTCTGGTAAATGGTCTGCAAGGGACAAATGGAAAGTCGTGGGGGGTCTTTCTTGCCCCAGCCAAGACCTGACCATCCTGGAAGCATCCCTATCGCCGGAACTTGACCACAGCCCACAAGGAGGGAGAACAGGCAGCTTAACCATTCCTCTCTCCAGAGCAGGAAACGGAACATCAAAGACAGCAAGCAACGAGCCCACTGGGGTCCAGGGCGTTGGTGGATGGACCCGCAGGGCCACCGTCCCCGGGAATGCCCTGGTAACGGCTGTACACCTCAGCTGTGCGAGTACGGCTGGCGTCAGGCTACTTGGGCTCACATTCTGGCTCTGTGACCTAAGCTGTGTGATCTTGGACAAGTGACTCCCTCTCTCTGGCCCTTCACAGCAGAATGTTATAACTGAACCTCATCGTGGGGATCAAATCAAATCACTCATTTGGTGCTATCAAGTCTAATGTCCATTATTTTATTTACCATCAAGAAAAGAGACACATGCTCTAAGTTGGATCTTGAACGTCCCCTGCCCATGACACTATTGGCAGGTAGCAGAACCTTTGAGAGGCGGGGCCTGTTGGAAGGTCTTAGATCTTCAGGACCATGCCCACCTGGGGCCCGTGGGACATTGGTCTCTGTTTCTCTTTGGTATCCCTGCTGAGAGGAGCAGCTTGCTCCAACACACACGCACTCACACACAAACCCGCATCATGAAGTCCTACCTCACCACAGGCCCCAAAGTGACAGAACCAACCAGCCATAAAATGATAAACTTTCAGCCCCAACAAACCTTTCCTCATTATAACTTGGTTATCTCTGGTATTTTGTTACAGTAACAGAAAGCTGACAATGAACAAGACAGTTATCTCTGGGATTTTGTTACAGTAACAGAGAGCAGAGAATGAAAAAAGAGTGTTCAAAGCACACGATTTGGACTAAAATTTCTGCTTGAGCTCTAATCCTCTAGAACTCTTGGCTGGGTGGTCTCTCAGACAGTTACTTCTCTGAACACCTACTTCTTCCTCAGGAAAATTAAACCAATAACAGTACATGCCCACCACCTGATAAGATACCTAGATTTGTTTCCGGTTCCTAAGGATGCAGGGCCTGAACCTGCTCCTGAGCAAGGAACTCAGAGGAAAGCAGAGCCCGTGTGGACTGAGGGAAGCCAGGCGGGCCAAAAGAGATCTCTGGGCAAAGATAGCTCTGCTGAGCTCCAGCCGGCAGGGTGCCAGCCCAGAGCGTGACAGACTTGGGACTTTTCCCCAGTTGGCCTTTGGCTCTGGGGTATCACAGGCAAAGTTCTGGAACCTTCCAGAAACTTCCAGGTCAGATGACTCCAGCTTGGACAACTTGTAGGAACTGCAGAACAGTGAGAAGTGAGTAGCCAGACCCCACAGCAGTCAGGCAGGGAAGGGGAGCTGGACCCCCACAGAGGAAATGTCAAGGACCCCCACCTTCCAGATGAGGAGTTTAGGCACGTGACACGCCTGAGTTGGTGAAAGTCAGGGACGTGAGCAGGGTCTCCTGCAACGTCTGAGGTGGGTATAACCCCATGGGCCCCAGGAGCCAGGCAAGCACCAGAAACAAGTTAAAAGGAAGTCCAGATGGAACTGCAGATGCCCCACGTGAGTGACAGAGACTGGAAAACACGTGCCCTGAAGAAGTCACCAGGGGCCAGGTGCAGGGGTGCACGCCTGTCATCCCAGAAGCTTGGGAGGCCGAGATAGGAGGACGGTGAGTTGGAGGCCAGCCTCAGCAATTTGGCAAGGCCCTGAGCAACTCAGGGAGACCCTGTCTCTAAATAAAATATAAAAAGGGCTGGGGAGGTGGCTCAGTGGGTAAGCACCCCTGGGGTTAATCCTTGGGACCAAAAAAAAAAAAAACCTGGATGTTTTAACATGACCACCTGATTTTAAAATACTGGTTCGCACTCTTACAAACAGGATGTGGGCAGACCCAGGTCCTCTCACCTCTTCCATGTTGACCTCAAAGGGCCCGGCTGACTGGCACTCGGGGCAGGAGCCTGGCTTCACCTCCTGGTTCTGGGACTGACAGAAGGGCCCCAGGACGAAGCTGCACTTGTTGCAGTTGTACTTGACCATGCTGAGCTGCGGCAGCACGCCTGTGCAGCTGGTCACCACCCCGCTGGTGCGGATGAGCTGGTTCAAGTGCAGCTGCCTGGCGAGAGGAGGGCAGGTCAGAGGCCGGGACGCCGACCCGG
The DNA here is from genome assembly GCF_902686445.1 of Sciurus carolinensis. Lineage (NCBI taxonomy): Eukaryota > Metazoa > Chordata > Mammalia > Rodentia > Sciuridae > Sciurus > Sciurus carolinensis. The sequence goes on from NC_062231.1 coordinate 2,394,454, forward strand.
AAAGCGGGGCTCAGTCTGCACCCCGACAGGATCTATCGCACCACGGACCTGTGTGCCAGAACGTGCCTGGGGCCAGGACCCCGCCCTCAGCTCCGGCTCCGCCCCCAGCCCCTGCCACACCCCCTCCAGCTCCTGCCATGCCCCACCCCCCAGGTCCTGCCCCGCCCCGCCTGCAGCTCCTGCCACGCCCCCAGCTCCTGCCCCGCCCCACTCCCAGCTCCTGCCCCGCCCCGCCCCCAGCTCCTGCCCCGCCCCACCCCACCCTGCCCCGCCCTGCCCCCAGCTCCTGCAGTCAGGACTGACCTGACCCCAGGGTCCCCCTCCCTCGGCTCACCGCAGGGAACGCAGCTCCTCCACCAGCGGCAGATGGGAGATGCGGACGTGGATGTGGCTGGCGATCCGGTCATACTTGGGGTACATGGCCAGCACCACTTCAAGGGCAGCCTCGTCGAAGATCTGCAGCAGCTCCGCAGGCGCCTCCGGCAGGAAGTAGGCCAGGACGTGCTCCCGGGCAGCCAGGTCCTCGTAGTTGACCACCAGGCTCTCCCTGTTCTCTACAGGTAGGACAGGAGTCGCTGAGCAGGGTGCCTGGCCCACTCGGAGCCGGAAAGCCCACCTGGACCTCAGTCCAGGTGTGACCTGGGTAAGTGACACATATCCCGCCTGTCAACTCCCCACACCACCGAAGGGGCGTGTCCCACCAAGGTCAAAGCTGCCAAGGAGACTAAATTAGACAGGAACAGTGCACACAGGGTCGGAAACTCAGAACGCCTTCAGGGGTTAGGAAGGAATCAGTGGGAAAACTGTCAAGAACAAGAGCAAGAGCAGAGCCGGGCGCCTGGAATCCCAGCACCTCGGGAGGCCGAGGCAGGAGGATTCCAAGTTGGAGGCCAGCCTCTGAAACTTAGCAAGGCCCCAGCAACTCAGTGAGACCCTGTCTCTAAATAAAATACAAAAAATGGCTGAGGATGTGGCTCAATGGTTAAGTGCCCCTGGGTTCAATCCTGGTACCAAAAGAGAAAAGGAAAATATATAATTGTCATAATTATTGTGCCACTTATATGTTTGATAAATATACCAATTTTTTAAGATACATTTTTTAGTTGTAGGTGGAGACAATACCTTTATTTCATTTTTATTTGGTGCTGAACCCAAGGCCTCACACATGCTAGGTGAGGACACTACCACTGAGCCACAACCCCAGGCCAAATATACTACCTTTAAGTGTACATGTTTATAAAATGCTTGTGTAAAAACATATATGCATATGTTGCCAGGCGAAGTGGCACACGCCTATAATCCAGCCGCTCAGGAGGCTGAGGCAGGAGGATTGAAAGTTGGAGGCCAGCCTCAGCAAAAGTGAGGCCCTAAGCAACTCCATGAGAGTGGACACCCAGTATTTCGTGTGTCGCTCTGAAAGCCAGCCGTCTTGGGCTTGGGGCCCAGCTCTTCCCAGCTCTGGACGCCTTGCCCAAGTCCCCTGCACGGCCCCTGGGGTCAGCGAGACGCCTAAGGAGCCGCACCTTTGCACATGTCACTGATGCGCTCCTTGAAGACGTTGTGGCCGTGGCCGTCCACGTGGGTGCGCAGGAAGTTCTTGAAGCGGTGGTGGATCTCCAGCCGCGGGCCGGCCATGCTCACCCACTCGCGCACCGAGTGGCCCTTGAGGTCCTCCAGGTTCTCGATGCTCTCGATCATCTCCTCGTCCTCCTCCCCGTCCTCCGTGGCGCGCTCCACCTGGCGCCGCTTGCGCGCGGGGCGCTCCTCGTCCTCTTCATCGCTGTCTGCGGAGGCCAGGGACAGCAGTGCAGGGAGCCTGGCCCGCACCTTCCCCCCACTTCCCCAGTCTCCGCCCAGCCCCTCCAGTTGATGGATAGCCGGACCTACCGTACAGCAGCCCCCGGCGCATGCGCCCCAGGCCCCGGCCCGCCTCCCGGTCTCGCTGCCGCATGACCCGCTCTGCTGCTTCCCTCTGACTGGCGGTCAGCTCCTCCACGTCCTCGTCATCCAGAGCCAATCCCTCCGTCTCGTAGGCGTCCAGCTCTGGGATGGCACGGTAGTCTCTGAGAGAGCCCCCAAATAGAAATGGTTAGTCCCCCCAAAACCCCATCCAAGACCTGGGGCTGCTCCCTGAGGCTCAGGAGCCCTGAAAAACAAGCTCAAAACAGGTTTCCAGCAGAGCCAGGTAACGCATGCCTATAATCTCAGCACTAGGGAGGCTGAGACAGGAGGATCACAAGTTGGAGGCCAGCCTCTGAAACTTAGCAAGGCCCTGAGCAACTCAGCGAGACCCTGTCTCTAAATAAAATATTAAAAGGGCTGGGGATGTGGCTCAGGGGTTAAGCACCCCTGAGTTTACTCCCCAGTAACAACAAAAAAATATTAGAGACCCCCTGGATCCCTAGAGGTACACATCTAAGAGCTGGGCTCACCCAGGTCTTAGGGTCCAGTCCTGTGACTCATGACCCTCTCTCTTCCTCCCTCCAGACCCTGGACCAGGCTGCTGTGAAAGGCAAGGATGCCATCAGATGCGACTCTTGCCCAGCACCCAAAGTTGGGCCACCAGAACGCAATGGACTCTGTGTAAAGCTGTCTGTGAAGCCCAGAGCCTAGGAATGAACACACCTCTCCATGCCATCTCCAATAAGCTCTTCTCCATCCTCTTCTTCCTCCACGGGTCCCTCGGTGCCTAGCAGCCCCTCAGACTCATCCTCAAAGGGAGGAAGGTCACGGCCAGGGCTGGAGGTGAGGGTATCTGTCCTCCGGGAGCTGCGTCCAGGGCTGGAGGTGAGGGGATCATTACCTCTCCCACGCCGGGCAGGACTGGACGCCATGGAGAAGGACTCAGATGATTCCTGCAAAGGAAGATGCACACCTAGTTGACAGATGAGGACAACTTAGTTTTGTTATTATTGTAAAGAGGGCTGCCTTCCGTGTGCTTCTCCACCAGGGTCTGTCCCGAAACACACCAAACCCCTTACAACATCAGGACCTTTGCACTTGCTGTTCCCCCTGCCTGAAATGCTCTCGACTGAGCAAAAGGCTTTTCAACACTGGGAATTCTGGGTCACAACCTCAAACACTGCAGATCACTACTGTTACTTTAAAATAAAAATAACAGATTATGTTGTCTATTTCCTGTTTATCGTCTCTTTCTTCCGCTTAAACCGGCATCTGAACACTTGAGCACCTGCCTAACACCAGGTACAGAGACAGGAAATGGGATCCAACAGCGGCCCCAGCAGATGAAGTCCAGACCTGACAAGATTGGTAACCGAATGTAAACAAAGCAAAGGAACAAGAAAAAAAAAATTACATTAAGAAGTGCACACCTGTCATTCCAGCGACTTGGGAGGCTGAGGCAGGAGGATCGCAAGTTGAAGGCCAAGCCTCAACAACTTGGCAAGGCACTCGGTAACTTAGGGAAATCTTGTCTTAATACAACAAAGGGCTAGGAGGTGGTGGCTCAGTGGTTAAGCGCTGTGGGGTTCAATGCCACATAACAAAAAAAAAACAAAAAGTACAGGAAGCTGGGGGACCTCCCTTAACTTGTGCACGCCCAGCCTGGCGTACAGATGGCGCCCAAAAACGTGACATGGGGGAACAAATGCAAAGGGCCAGGAAGGTCGGGCTAGGGGTGCCGGCGCCCCCAGCAAGATGGGGGCGCGGGAGTCCCCAGGTGGAATCGAACAGTGCGCGCCCCGTTAACCGTGCGGGTCTCGCCAAGGACAGCAAAACTCCGCCGCCCAGCAGAGTTGGAGTCTCAACCTCCCCCAAGTCCCCACCCCGGGTCCGACCAGAGAAAGACGAGCACGCAGCCTCCGCCTGCCCGGCCCGGCGCTCGCACACCCCAGCCACCCCCGCCGGTGTCCCCTTGCGCCCCGAAACCGCGCGCTCACCGCCATCGCAGCGCCGTGCTCCGCTCCGCCACTCCAGCCACAACCAGGTTTCGCGCGAAAAGTGGCTCACGTGACCTGCCCAAGCCCGGGAAGCGCCGAAGAAACATGACGTCAAGACGCAGGCGTCCATTTGCGTCAGGGGGCGGGCCTGAGGGCCGTCCCGCCTGAGGCCCCGCCCACACGGGCCGAGACCCGCCCCTCCGTCCCCGGAGCCTGGTTTTCTTTCTGGCTCTTTGCTGCCCTCTACAGCTGACGTGTGGAACTGGAGCTGCCGCTGGGGTCTTGGAGGACCCGCCTCACCGACTTAGCTGCGTGATCTTTGTCAAGGCCATTCTACAGACCAGGCAACTGAGACCCAGAGCCTTGTGGAATGAGGAGGGCTTCCTATCTTAGGAGCGGACGGGTACGACTTCTCCAAAAGCTCTAAGGCTCCATACTTGAAGTACCCCAAATAACTCTGATTGTGTAGGAAGCTCATCTGATAGTCTAATCTGAGTCATCCTCACCCAAAGATATAAGGAGAATTTCCAGATAGAAACAATGGCATGTGCGAAGCTGTCCAGACCCGGGCCTGGTGAGGATGTGGAAGCCAGTCCTTAGATCTGGTTAACAGGTTGTGGTGCCCTGGTTAACAGGTTGTGGTGCCCGGGAAGGGACAAGATAGGAGATCGGAGAGCTCAGATCACAAAAGATCTGGAGGTCTTCCTGGGGAGTTTGAGCTGGGTGCAAAAGAGAGTCACTTAAAGATTTATTTATTTATTTATTTGGTACCCAGATTGAACCCAGGAGTGCTTAAACCTTGAGCCACATCCCCAGCCCTTTTTATATTTTATTTAGAGACAGGGTCTCGCTGAGTCGCTTAGGGCCTTGCTAAGTTGCTGAGGCTGGCCTCCAACGTGCAATCCTCCTGCCTCAGCCTCCTGAGCCGCTAGGACAAGTCACCAATTCTTCATAGGGTTTATCTTCTACCCTCTGGAGTAATATCTCAAAGTCCCCATTCACTAGTCACTTCTCACTCATCTAACCTGATTAGCCCAAAGTCATTGTACTTATCCAGGCTGATCAGTAAACCACAGCAATGCTCAGAAAAATGTCCAGGTGGCTAAGCCCCTGTCAGACAATTTGATAGCAAAGGGAGGTAGTCACCATGGACCTGGGGCAAGACCACATAGGCAGACATCATCCATTTCTCTGAATGCAAATGATTTCTGATAGGGACAGGAAAGGGGTGTGGTCAGATGGAAGGCCACACCACAAGTATCTGAGGCCACCAAGATGATCAGTCAGCAATGACACAGTACAGCAACTGCAACTGAGTCTGCTCCATTGGGTTTGCAGCATTCATTACTGTTCCTTGTGTTCTTTTAAGGACAGACACGTGAATTAAATCAGGCCCACTCACTTGTAAACCACAGAAAAACAGACAGGGTAATAGAAGTGACCAGGAGTATGTGAGGAGAGAGATTATCCATCCTCTTGTGGTGGGGGCCAACCCCCCCATGTGACTGAGGTTGTCCAGAGTGGCACTGAGACAGGTCCAGTGTTGTGTGCCTTTCATCCCAGCAGCTTGGGAGGCTGAGGCAGGAGGATTGCAAGTTGGAGGCCAGCCTCAGCAACTTACCAACTCAGTGAGACCCTATCTCTAAATAAAATATAGAAAGGGCTGGGGATGTGGCTCAGTGGTTAAGCACCCCTGGGTTCAATTGATCCCTGGCCCAAAAAATTAAAAAAATTTAAAAAACAGACGGTATTCTTAAAAGGTTTAAAGAGAAAAATAAGATAGAGGCTAGTCATTAGATCTCATCACTGATGCTTCAAGATGCTGCCTTCCTGGCAGTGGTAAGATGGTCGCATCCTGCCCCCTGGAGGCTGGAGAGGGCTTAGGTCTTGATTTTGCCGTTCCATGTGAGCGGGAGAGATGTACATTCTCATCAGGAACTTTAGGAACTGTTGGTGGTTCCCCAAAGCCCATTGCGGCTGTGGCCATTAGTGATCCAGAAGGCAGGTGTAGCCTCGCCTCTCTGACACAGGCAGAGACTGAAACGGACTATGGACAACTGACCGTGGTCCAAACGGGAAAAGTTCCACATGATCCCAAGGTGTTCCCTCTCCATCTCAAGGGAGATGCCCCACGGTGTGTACTTTGGGGTGAACTGTAATAAGAGGGCACCTGCCCCCTGCACCTGGTGCTGAATCAGCCTCAGGATGCTTCAGGGACTACACTCTGAGCCTTATGACACCGTCGCTGTACCAGAGGAGCCGGGCACCATCTGGGATATAGGCTGAGCAGCTGCTTCACAAGTTTCAAGGAAGCCATCCATGGGGGGATGGGACAAGGAGCCAGCCAGGCAGGGGAACAGACGTGAAGACCCAGAGGGAGACTCCAGCTTGTTCTATCCATGGGACAGACAGAAAGGGAGACAGGTATGGTTTGAGAGGAGGTGGGTGGGAGACAGGGCTCAGAGGCAGGTTAATCCATATTCGCAGAACCGCCCTTAAAGAGCCATCTGGGCAGGGCGCGATGGCACATGCCTGTCGTTCCAGCAGTCTGGGAGGCTGAGGCAGGAGGATCGTAAGTTGGAGGCCAGCCTCAGTCACTTAGTGAGGCCCTGAGCAACTCAGTGAGAACCTGTCTCTAAATAAAATATAAAAAGGGCTGGGGGTGTGGCTCAGGGATTAAGGGCCCCTGGGTTCAATCCCTGGGACCAAAAAGGGAACAAAAAGAAAGAAGTTAGAGATGGGGGAAGGGCAGCTCAAAATTTGGCGTCCTGGCTTTGCCACTTCCTAGTTGTGTGGATTTTGAGCAAGTTTGTAAATCCCTCTCCGTCTCAGTTTCCTCCCTGCGGGGTTGTTAGGAGGAGTGGCTGAAAACCCTGGAGGTGCCCAATAAATGCCAGTACGCTTTGATGGTGGACGTCCGGGCGGCGTGCCACGCTGGTGGAAATGCGTGGTGCTGAGGGAGGGTTTTCCTACCCTTCCTTCCGCGCGCAGGTGACCAGAGGTCACCACTGCCCGGCGCCCGGGGCGGTGGCACGCGAGGGGGCGTTCCCTGGAGGCTCCGCCCTGGACTGTCCGGTCGCCACCCAGGCTGGGAGGGGCGGCGCGGGTGGCAGCGATCTGGTCTGTTGACAGCTGCTGACAGCTGGAAGCCGCGGTGGGGAAGGAGGCGGAGCGTCTTCAGCTCTCCAACCCGCGGTTCTGCACCGCTTTCCGGGGGAAACCCAGCTACCTGTCCCCAGAGCAACTTCTCATCCCGGCGGCGCCTTCCTGCTGTCTCTTTAAGAGGTCTGCGGATCGCCCCGCCTCTTCGAGATCTGATTGGTCTCTTCCGCTCGTTTCGGTAAGAGGTCTATTCCTATAGGCTACCGAGGGCCGGCGGGGGCGGGCCTCAATGTTTCAAGTAGGGACCGTGGATGTTTTTGCAGTTTCCAATGGGCGAAAAAGACGGTCCGGCCTTCTGGGTCGCCGCTGCTGGGAAGGTCTCTCCGGTGTCCTCGGGGCTGGCGGGCCCTGCGCGCTGGTGACGTCTCTCCTACCTCGTCCACCCCCGGTTTCCGTGGAACCGGCCTCCGAGGCTCTTGCGCGACGCTCCCCGGCCGCTGCCGCCTCCCCCGGGCGCTGAAGGCCGGAGTCCCGGGGCCTGAGCCGGGTCCGCGCTCCCGGCGACGGTGGATGGGCGGCCCGGGCGGTCAGGCCTGAGCGCTGCCCGGGGTTCTCAGGTGAGAAGGCGACCCTCCTCCCACCTCCTGCCACATCCAGAGGGGGCGCCCTGTCCCCTGCCGCGGCGGGAAGTCCCCCCCTCTTCCTGTGGGGACAGGGGCCCACCTGTCCCCGCGCAGGTCCCCGCGCAGGTCCCCTTCCCGCTCGGGGCGCAGCTCGCAGGTCAGCTCTGGGGAAGTTGGGGGGCCCGGGCTTGCAGCAGGAGGGCGGGGGAATGGGGGTCCCACGGGGGGCGGCGACGGGGCGGGGACAGGCAGGGGACAGCGGACGGGGCCTGGGCTGCCAGCCCGACCCCGCGACCTGGAGCCGCGCAGGAAGGGCCCCGGCGTCCCTGTGCGCAAACGGGGCGACAGGGCCTGTCTGCCAAGGGGCCAGCGCTGCCCATGAGTTGAGTCTGGGCAGAGGGACACCTGGCGGGCCGAGGGACTGCAGCCCCAATGGGCCGAGGGAAGGGAGGCCAGTGGCGGGAGTGTCGCAGGCTGAGTTTGCCCCTCATCTCCACAGTGAGGGGCGACTGTGGGGTCCCCGCCTCTCCCAGTCCCCAGCTGTCACTAGTTCATGTCCCGACGTTTTATTGAGAACTTACTTTGTGCCAGCTCTGCTCTAGGGGACCGGGTCACGACTAGGGCCACTTTGACCTTCCCCCCCACTACTTTGGTACCTGGGATTGAACCCGGGGTGCTCAACCCCTGAGCCACATCCCAGCCCTTTTTATATTTTATTCAGAGACAGGGTCTTGCTACCATGGTGAGGCTGGCCTCCAACTCCCTGCCCTCCTGCCTCAGCCTCCCGAGATGCTGGGATTTACAGGCGTGCACAACCGCGCCTGGCTAAAGTTTTAAATTGTGAGACAGGATCTTACTGAGTTGCCCGGGCTGGGCTTGGACTTGAGATCCTCCTACCTTAGCCTCCCCGGTCACTCTGCCCTACTTAAGGCCACTTTGAAAGGAGGTCAAGTCCTGTAAAGAAAACACAGGTGAGCCAGCCACGAGAGATCGTTAAGGAGGTTTCTCAAAGGAAGTAATGACAGGGCTGAGACCTGGACGCTGAGACCAGGCTAGAGACAAGGGAGCACACAGGCCCCAGGTAGGAATAAGTTTTGCCTGTCTGGAGACCAGGATGAGAACCAGCGGCTAACGAGTGGAGGGGAGAGGCCGAGAGAAGGCAGGGGAGAGGCCACTGGCCTTGGAGGCTGAGGAAAGAGGCCCAGGCCTTTCCTTCCTCCTGGCAACTCCTTCCTGCGCTGTTGGCAAGGCGACCTTTGTAGGACAATGTCCACGTTCTCCACCATTCCCCAGGCTGAAGGATATCTGAGGACTGACTGACTTGGCCTCTATCCCAAGGAGCCTTCCCCAACCCCGTTTTGGTTGCACGGTTTAAAAACACAATAACAGCAGGCACAGTGGCATGTGCCTGTCATCCCAGTGGCTCAGGAGGCTGAGGCAGGAGGATTGCAAGTGGAGGCCAGCCTCAGCCACTTAGTGAGGCCCTACGCAACTCAGTGAGACCCTGTCTCTAAATAAAATAGAAAAAGGGCTGGGGGTGTGGCTCAGGGGTTAGAGCACCCCTGGGTTCAATCCCTGGTACCAAAATACCAAAATAATAATAATAATAATAATAATAATAACAACAACAGCATAATAACCCAGGAGGACTGGGAAGCACCGTGCGGAGATTGTAGTGCCTCTCTTCTGCTCAGGGGTTTCCTATCCAGTAGCTCTGGGGCAGGTGGGGTCAGTCCCATTGCCAGGTGAGATTTTCGAAGGGAGAAGCACAGAGAGGGTAAGGTCCGTGTTGGGGAGGGCCCAGCAGGTCCCACGCTACATGCTGACAACCATGACCGGAGGGCTGGCCACAGAAGGTGGGATGGAGGGGAGGCCTCTGGAATGTTAAGGAGGCTTCCCAGATGGAAGAAAGTCTGTCCCAGTTTCTCTGGTCCTTTAAGGTTTGGTGTTGGCCCAGGGCATCCTGCCTCCCAGAATTCCCCACCCTCGCACCACCAATCTGGACCCCACGCCTTCCCCCCACCTTCCTTCCTGAGCCACCTTCCCGGTACCGGGGATTGAACCCAGGTGCGCTTACCCACTGAGCCACCTCCCCAGCCCTTTTTATATTTTATTTAGAGACAGGGTCTCGCTGGGTTGCTCAGGGCCTCACTAAGTGGCTGAGGCTGGCCTCCAACTTGCCATCCTCCTGCCTCAGCCTCCTGAGCTGCTGGGATGACAGTATGCCACCATACTCAGCTGTATTTTTTTTTTAAATTCACAACTCATCATTTTAGTAGCTTTGACACATAATGGTGATTCTGATATGGCCCACGGCTTCATAACTCCAAGTGTGGCCACCGGTAGAGGCACAGTTCTAATGACCACATTGTTACTAGGGGACTGGGTGTAGGAAGAGCAACTGACAACCTCTGCTTTAGGCTCCATAGCAACAGGGGCTTCAAAAGGGACCCCCAAACCCACATTCAGAATCCTTTCTCCTTTTTTCCTGCAAGCTTCACCCCTGGTAAGAAAAGCAGCCATTTATTTTTATGTGTGTGGCAGTTGTAGACATTTACAGATCTGTGTTATTATCCCTATGACACTCAGAGAGGGGAAGTGACTCACCCCAGGTCACACAGCAAGCACGTGGCAGAGCCAGAAGTACAACCCAGGTCAACCCAACTCCATAACCTATGATAGCTGGAAGTTTCTCAGTGGTCCATGAGGAACTATGTGGAAAAGGGAATTCCTTTGGTTTGATGAGAATCTACTTCCTGGTATGGACAGCAAAAGTCTCAGGGCAGATTCTCATTGGCCAGTGAGATGGAGCACTCTGATTGGCCAGATTTACATCACATGCACATTCCCTGGAGTCCTGAAGGGGTGGAGTCAGGCCGACCTAAACCCATAGACAGCAGTGGGGGGTGGGTTTTTAAAACAGTAAAGAGACCCCTTGTTGGGTGACTCTCCACTCTGAATACACTGCTACCTCTAGTTAAGCCCCTGTCTTCTCTCACCCTGAGTGTTAAAGTAGGTACTAATGGTCTCCCTCTCTCCACTCTTCTCCCACTTCAGCCCATTCTCCATGGCAGCCAGAGTAATGGGCAGCCGCACAAATTGGGGCCCCTGTCACCTCCCTTTCTAACACCCTTCTCTTGCAGTTAGAATGAAATCACCTTGCATGTGGGCATGCTGCTTCATCTGACCTGGCCCTGCTAAGGTTGCCTCTCCAACCACCTTGACCTATTTTTTGCCCTTTCACCAAGTGTCTCTACCTCAGGCCCTTTGCACCTGCTCTTCTTTCCCTAGAACGTTGTTGATTTTTTTTTTTAACCGTAACTTTTTTTTTTAATAGCTTTGTTTTATTTATTTATTTTTATGTGGTGCTGAGGCTCAAAACCAGTGCCTCACATGCTAGGCAAGCGCTCTACCACTGAACCACAACCCCAGCCCGCTAGAATGTTCTTTATCCAGATGGTTTTCTAAGACTGTCTCCTCCATTATTTAGATCTCAGTTCAGATGTCACCTTGTCTGACCACCCACTCCAAAGCAATACCTCTTTTTATTCTTTGGGATTCGGGCTTAGTTGTTGAAACAAGGTCAAGATAATTATTTGTTGCCTAACAGTCTGTGTAAGCAGTCTAGGACATGCATGGAGGGACACAAATTCTTACTGATTGCTTCCTTATCTTCAAATAACATGGTTTTTAGCTTGTGATCTGAATACATGGTTTCTTTCTCATGATCTAAAGTGTCTGCTCTTGCTCCTGCCATCACACCCATATTGGAGCCAATGGGAAGGGTCAAGCGCACAACCTAAGGCTGAGAAACCTCTTTCCATTCATGCCTCAGTGTGTAAAACTCAGCCAGGTGCAAAGGAAGCTGGGGAAAGTAGCCATTGTTCTGGAAGCCACTGATGAGTTAGAATCCATGGGTTCTACTCCTCAAGAAAAGGTAGACGTCAGGGGACCCCGACATCCTCTGGTGTGTTTCCCACCATCCTGTCCTGCTCTGCCGTCTTCTTCTCTTCTTAGCGCTTCCCTCTAAGAGAAATTTGCTTTTAAAATATGGGGTGGTGGCCATATTGTCCTCTCCTCTGTCTGGATGCTTCCCCCCCATCAGCCTGGACATTGCTGTTCTGTACTCGTTCTGAAGATGGGGACACAATCCCAGAGCTAGTGAGTGACCTGTGGGAGAGAAGGAAGTAGAGGCCCGAGCCCCATGTCATAGCTCCCTGGGCTGGTCCTTGCTAAAGAGAGACCCAAGTCCTTCATATCGCTGGAACAAATTTGGGGGAGGGTACTGGGGATTGAACTCAGGGCACTTGACCTCTGAGTCACTCCCGCACCCTATTTTGTAATTTAGAGACAGAGTTTTGCTGAGTTGCTTAGGGCCTCACTCAGTTGCTGAGGCTGGCCTCCAACTTGCGATCCTCCTGCCTCAGCCTCCTGAGCTGCTGGTATGACAGGCGAGCCCCGCTGCGCCTGGTGGGCCTCAGGATTTAGAGGGTGGTGCTAAGTCGCTCCTATTACTGTGCCCAGAGATGCTCAAAAAATGGGCGTGACTTTGTTCTTGCTTGGGAAGGAGGTCATAAGGTAGAGTCTGAGACAGGAGGCTGGGCCTCTGCCCGGAAGCCCCATACCCGACTCCCACCCAGCCAACTCGGGGCTGGCTCTCGCGGGAGGGGTGAGGACCCTCTACGGAGCCCCCCTGGGATCTGTTTTCCCCTGGGAGCCCGAGACTGCAGCGGCCCAGGTCACGTGGCCCTCGCTGCTGCTGAGCATCCGGCCTTTCGCTCCTGCAGGGCGGCTGCGGGCAAGATGTACACGCTGGAAGGCGCCAACGAGAGCACAGCGTCGCCGCCACCGCTGGCCCCCAACATCAGCGTGCCCCACCGCTGCCTGCTGCTGCTGTACCAGGACATCGGCGCCTCCCGGTGGGCGCGCCGTCCGCCGGGTCTTTTTGCGGGGGAGGGGTGCAGCGTGGGGAGGGGGGACGCACAAGCGCACCCTTGAGCCAGCTTCTGTCCCCATCTGTTAGGGTCCGGTACTGGGACCTCTTGCTGCTCGTCCCCAATGTGCTCTTCTTCATCTTCCTGCTCTGGAAACTTCCATTTGCTCGGGCCAAGATCCGCGTCACCTCCAGCCCCATTTTTATCACCTTCTACATCCTGGTGAGTTGACTCCCACGGGTGACAGAAAACCCAACTCCCATGGGCTGCAGCCAAAAGGGGAATTGGCTACCCGCCCCTGGAATAAAAGGTCAGCTTCAGGTGTGGCTGGATCCAGGGGATGACAGGATGTCAGCAGGACAGGACTCCCTCTCTCTCTGCTGGCCGTATTTCAGACAAGTTCTCCCCACGATGACAAAGATGGTCAAGAGCAGCTTGGAGCTAATGTCCCGCCTCTACCAGTTCCATCAGAGGACACTTCTTTCCTAGTGGTCCCAGGGCAGGACGGCCTGGCCTGTCCTCTGATTGGTGCACCCTGAGCCAGACACCATAGTAGTAAGGAAAGGGGCACTTGGGAGCTGAGAGGGCAGAGTCAGCTCCGCCAGAGCATGCTGACTGAGGAAGGCGCATGGTCCCTGAAAGAAAATTGGAGAACTGGCAGTAGAGTGCAGGGCATGCTGGGTAGGGAAAATACATCCATAGTAGTCTCCATCCACCTGTCCATCCATCCATTCTGTGAAAATTCTTTGAAGCGGATTTCTTTCTTTTCTTTTTTCTTTTTTCTTTTTTGGGTCCCAGGGATTGAACCCAGGGGTGCTTAACCACTGAGCCACCTCCCCAGCCCTTTTTATTTTTAATTTAGAGACAGGGTCTCCCTAAGTTGCTCAGGGCCTTGCTAAGTTGCAGAGGCTGGCCTCCAACTTGCGATCCTCCTGCCTCAGCCTCCCTAGTTGCTGGGATGACAGGCATGTACCACCGTGCCTTGCTGGAAGAAGACTCATGCTAGAGGAAGAGTCAGACCCCAGGCAGACAGAAGGGACAGGTGCCTGGCATTTCTGTGAAACCTGCTGGGCTGGCAGCTTAGCTTGAGTCCTCTGTGTCCTCTTTCCCCCAGTTCCCCACGTCTCCAAATTAAAAACCACAAGTAGAATAATTCTGATGGCAAATATGTACTTAGCCCTTCCCAGGTGCCAAGCATACTTCTGCCACTTATATTAAGCCATGTAATGTCACCAGCAATCAACAACAGCAGGTGCTATTTTTACCCCACATTATGGATGGGAATACAGGCACAGCTGGGCGCAGGGGCACATGCCGGTCATCCCAGCGGCTCAGGAGGCTGAGGCAGGAGGACCACAATTGGAGGCCAGCCTCAGCAACTTAGCGAGGCCCTGAGCAACTCAGTGAGACCCTGTCTCTAAAAAAAAATAAAAAGGGCTGGGGATGTGGCTCAGTGGTTAAGCACCGCTGGGTTCCATCCCCAGTATCAAAAAAAAAAAAAAAAAAAAAAAAAAAAAAAGACGAAGAAAGAAAAGAAATAGGCTCTTAGGTGCAGTCACTTGCCTGAGGTCACAGATCGGGAAAGCAGTGAAGCTGGGATCAGAGCCCAGCCTGTCTGGGTCCACTTTGCTCCCCCTGCTGAGCCCTCAGGTGCAAGGCAGGAAATCAGGGCCTCAGATGGGAGGACCAGGCTGAGGCCGGCAGCAGTGGAAGGTCTCCATGTCTCTGAGCCTCACCTCCTGGAGGCCGCTCCCAGCCTCCCTGCCTCCCATGCCTGACTTGTGTTTTCCCACCCATCCTTCCATCCTTGAGGTCTCAGAGGTTCCTGTAGCCTCGGGTGGGCTTTCTGTCCCAGCCATGGCCTGACGCTACTTCCCCACACCCTCTCTCCCCCACCAGGTGTTCGTGGTGGCCCTCGTGGGCATCGCCCGGGCTGTGGTGTCAATGACAGTGAGCACCTCGGATGCTGCGACTGTTGCCGACAAGGTGTGGCTGGGCCCACTCACGGGGAAACGCCCGGGGAGGGCCCAGCCTGGGGGCCGTGGGGCACCAAGCCCTGCAGCCTGACGCGGCTCACTCTGTCCAGATCCTGTGGGAGATCACCCGCTTCTTCCTGCTGGCCATCGAGCTAAGCGTGGTCATCCTGGGCCTCGCTTTTGGTGCGTGTGAGGCTGGGGCTCTGGGGCCTTGGGCCTGAACCTCCCCTTGTTCCTCACCCTGACACCATAACCTGGGCCGGCTTGCACGGACTGACCAGAACGTTCCTTCCAGGTCACCTGGAGAGCAAATCAAGTATCAAGCGGGTATTGGCCATCACCACCGTGTTGTCGCTAGCCTACTCTGTCACCCAGGTAAGAGGTGGGGACAGGAGGGCTGGGCCGCCCCTGCTCCTGGGCCTGACTCGGGTTCTGAATGTTGGTCAGGTCTAGCGGCCTCAGACTGTGCTACGGGTCTCAGATAAGTTGTCCATTGTCAAGGAAAATTCTGGGGCCTCCCGTGTTCTGACCCAGTAGGACCGGGTGGTGGGACACAGGAAGGCTCAGGACCTGCCAACTTAATAAGTAGCCTAGAAGGAAACGCAGATGTGCAGACCACCCTGAGAAGCAGGTACCGGGGGTCTCCTTGGCCTGTGGACAGGAGTGCACCTTATGTATCTCTGCCACCCCACAGGACAGGTCCCCAGGTCAGGCCGTGCTGGGTGCTAAAGTGGGCGGGGCAGGATGCTGCTAGGGCGCAGGCTGAGGCAGGTGACTGAGAGCCAGCTGGGAGGGACAGCTTTGGGGCCATGCATCAGGGGAAGACTGCAGGAGGGACTTCCCAGGTAGTCGCAGCCTCTGAGACCTTCTCCCCTCTTGTCTGTCCTGCAGGGGACCCTGGAGATCCTGTACCCTGATTCCCATCTCTCTGCTGAGGACTTCAACATCTACGGCCATGGTGGCCGCCAGTTCTGGCTGGTCAGCTCCTGCTTCTTCTTCTTGGTGAGGCCCGGGTTGGCACGGCCTGCCCCAGCCCCGGGCCAGGCGGGGTACTGGATGCCTTGGTTGGCATCAGGGTCTGGGCCCCGGGCACCCTCCTCAGCCCCGCTGTCTCTGCAGGTCTACTCTCTGGTCGTGGTCCTCCCCAAGACCCCGCTGAAGGAGCGCATCTCCCTGCCCTGTGAGCAACTGGCAGGCGACTCTGGGACAGGGCCGGGACAAGGGCTGGGGTTCGTCGGGCCATTCTGGCCTAGAGCCGGGGAATCCTGGGTGGGGGCTGGGGACCCAGGGCTGGAGGGGTGGGAGAGGCCGAGCCCGGGCTGGCAGGGCAGGACCTCAGGACCCCACTGCTTGCCCCCCAGCGCGGAGGAGCTTCTACGTGTACGCGGGCATCCTGGCGCTGCTCAACCTGGTGCAAGGGCTGGGGAGCGCGCTGCTGTGCGCCAACATCATCCAGGGCCTCTGGTACGCATGCGTGGGCCGGGCGTTGGGAAAGGGGCCTGACCCGGAGTAGGGGCGGGGCCTGGCCAGAGTGAGGGCGTGGCACGGCTGAGTGGGGGCGTGGTCTGGCTCAGGGTGGGGGTGTGGCCTGGTCAGGGTGAGGGTGTGGCAGGGCTGGGTGGAGGCGTGGTCTGCCCCATGTGGGCGTAGCCTGGTCACGGTGAGGGCGTGGCCAAGCAGCCCTGGCAGACTGGGTGGGGTGGGGTCTGCAGCGCTGCCATTCCCTCCCCACTCCAGCTGTGTGGACGCCACCACCTTCCTCTACTTCAGCTTCTTCGCGCCGCTCATCTACGTGGCTTTCCTCAGGGGCTTCTTCGGGTGAGTCCGGCTGGGACAGACCCGGCCTCGCTGCCCACCCCCGTCCGCCCTAAGGCTCCAGAGCCACGGGTGCCCCCACGCGGTGGCCAGTGAGACGGCGCCTTTTGTGTACTGTGCATGCGCGGGCTGGTGCATGCGCGCTGATACCCGGCAAGGCTGAACGGGCGTGTGTGTGCGCATGCGCGTAGACGTGCACCCCGCGCAAACTCTCGGCATGTGCGCGTGTACACAAATGCCTACAGACTGAAGAGTCAGTGAACAGGGACGTGTACACTTTCCCCTGGGAGGGGGAGTGGCTGTGCATACTGTCCTGTGTTGCTATCTTGCACTCAGTAATATGTCCACTCATTCATGAAGCTCTCACTGAGCACCTACTATGTGCCGGACGTTGCTGTAGCCAGTAGACGCCCCAGGGATCAGCAGATGTAAAGCCCTGCTCCCTCTAAGGCTTTACTTAGAAATTTACTTGGAAATTCTACTCCAAAGGAGGACGGGGGGCGGGGCTAATACACAGTGGGTCTGAGTATGTGACATGCAGCCACTGTCCCTAAGGGTGTCCCGAGGAGTGTCCTTGGCTGTCTGAAGCCTGGAATTAGGATGCAACCCCTTTGATATGTTGGGAGTTTCTTGCAGCCTGGGAAGGGGCGTGGCCAAAGTGGGCGTGATCAGGGTGGGCGTGGCCTGGGTGGATCGAGGGGCGGGGCCTGAGAGGGGAGGCGAGTAGGCCTGATGGATTGCTGCCCCAGCTCTGATCTGCACCCCAGTTTCTCCCTGGCTTCTTTCCGTAAGTGGGGGCAGCACCCTCCCCCTCCCAGAGCCATCCTGAGGACTGAGCCAGCAGGAAGGGCAGGGTGGGCAGTTATAGGAGCTGCAGGGGTCACGGAAGCAGGCCCAGAGCACCCAGCCTACATTTCCCAGCACTGGGGGGGGGGGGGGGGGGGCGGCACTGGTGACGGCTCGCTATGAACTTGTTCATCTTCCACGAAGGGGCCATGTAGCCATTTCCAGGAGGAAGCCCCTTGCCCAAACTGTTGTAATGCAGGGGGTGGTGGGAGGGCAAGTTTTAAAATAAGTCCTCTGCCCAGCACAGTGGCGCACACCCGCACTGATCCCGGCGACTCAGGAGGCTGAGGCAGGAGGATCAAAAGTTGGAGGCCAGCCTCAGCAGTTTAGGGAGGCCCTCAGCAACTTTGAGAGACCCTATCTCAAAATTTAAAATTTTTAAAAAGGGCTGGTATGTGGCTCAGTGGTTAAGCGCCCCTGGGTTCAATCCCTGGTACCCCCCCCCCCAAAAAAAGTGTTGTTCATTCTAGAGGCCAGGCGGGGGCGTTAGGCGCTGTTGGAGCGTAACCTCCATATCCGGGCCTCTCTGCCAGGAGGGAAGGCTTCTCTGGCCCCCACGCTGACGCTCCCCTGCCCCTCTCTCCCATCCACCAGCTCAGAGCCCAAGATCCTCTTCTCCTATAAGTGCCAAGTGGATGAGACGGAGGAACCCGACATGCACCTGCCCCAGCCCTACGCCGTGGCCCGGCGGGACGGCGTGGAGGCCGCGGGGGCCACAGGAGCCGCGGCCGCCTCTTACTCCAGCACGCAGTTCGACTCGGCCGGCGTGGCCTACCTGGATGACGTCGCCTCCATGCCCTGCCACGCCGGCAGCATCAACAGCACCGACAGCGATCGCTGGAAGGCCATCAACGCCTGAGTGCGGCCACCCTCGCCCAAGAGCCTGCGGGGACCCTTGAGGACAGGTGGGACAGGAGGCCAGCGGCCCAGACTCCCAGGTGGAGCTGCTGCAGGTTTGTGGGCGAGGCCTGCACCCCTGGAGTCTGGAGGCCTCTTCCTGTCCCTGGGTCACCCATGCTCCAGCCGGGGACCCCACGCCCTTTCCGTCGCTCTCGCCCTGCTCAGCAGTATGGCCCAGACTGGTCTTCCACGGCCGAAGCCTCATTGCACAGGATGGCTGCTGCCCACCGCCCCTCACTCCCCATGTCCGCAGCCGCAGGTCTCCTCCAAGCGCACGGCGCGGGACCAGCTGCGGCGTGTATATTTTCTTGATTTATTTTTTAATAAAAAGGAAAAGAGCAGAAAATGTTGATGTGGAGGTTTTACAGAAATGCTGCAGCCCAGATCCTCTGGGCAGCGTGAGAGGCAGGAAAGGGGCGGGAGACTCAGGGTTTCTCTTGGTTCAACCAAAGCACCAGCCACCCAGGCCCCGAGGGGCACAGAATTGGTGCCAGCCATCCCTATCCTGGGCACCTGTTTGATTGAAGGAAACAGACACAGACAAAGAACAGCCATTTCTGGGAGCTGAGTACCCCAGGCCACGTCAGCACAGGGTTTGATTTGTACCTACAGGTCCCATCCTGCCTCTGTCCCTTAATGCTGTCACCTTGGGCCAGCCACTTCTGCTCAGTTTGTTTTTTCATCTATACAATGGGGAGACCTATCTCGTAGGAATTTTGTAAATATTAAAAAAAATAGTGTGGCACATGCCTGTCATCCCAGTGACTTGGGAGGTTGAGGCAGGAGGATCGCAAATTGGAGGCCAGCCTCAGCAACTTTGTGAGACCCACCAGACATGGAGGCTCACGCCTGTCATTCAGCAGCTCAGGAGGCTGAGGCAGGAGGATTGCAAGTTGGAGGCCAGCCTCAGCCACTTAGCAAGGCCCTAAGCTACTCAGCGAGACCCCGTCTCTAAATAAAATAGAAAAAGGGCTGGGGAGGTGGCTCAGTGGCTAAGCACCCCGGGGTTCAGTCCCTGGTACCAAACAACCAACAAACAACAAAAAACCGGAGTAGCTGCCAGTCGGGTATTCCCGTTGTCAGAGAGGAGCCTGCCTGAGTCACATGACTCAGAGCTTAGAGGAGGTCTCAGCCCACAGCTGTCCCTGTGGCTCTGGAAGACGTGAAGGGCATACCCGCTCCAACATAGCTTGTAACCATGGGATCTCTGTATTAAATCCCCAGGATCTGGAGGCTAGAGGGCTTCCGGCAGGTCTGGACAGGGACCAGGGCCACATCACGGCCATTGAGCTGGGCTCCTGGGTGGCCAGGGGGTCCACAAGGCTGCTAGCATGTCCTGGAGGGTTTCTTCCAAGGGGCGCTCTTTGCTGGGGCTTTGCGGCTTGCATAGGAGTCTGCAAAAGCAAGCTTGTAACCGACTAGCAGGTCGCGTGTTGGGGGCCAGGTTGGGGGGACCTGATAGTCAGTTCCCCAACTGGGTTCAATGCCAAAATGCTCGGTTCCCCTGTTTGGGAGTGTAAATGCTCCCTGGCTCGGCTGCTTCCCCAGACACGAGAGCTTGGTGATCATTCTAGGCTGATCTGCAGCAGCCGAATGCATGTGGATACACGGCCATTTAGAAACCAGTCCCCCGAGAACGGACTTTTGTTTTTGATAAGAGTTTGCAACAAAGAACAAGGCAACTCCCCAAATCCTTGCATTTAGTAATTTCTGCAAAAGGAATTCCTGGAACACCTGGTCTTCATTCCTTTGAATTAGCCTTATTAGTCTCCTGCAGGGACTAATGATTATCTTCCAACATGTCGTCTTCTTTCTGTCTCTTGTAATAGAATCTCTGAGTTTTAGCTGTCTACACAGCTACCTGGAATAAAGACGACGCTTTCTGCCCTTCCTGGAAGGTGGATGTGGCCTCGCGACTAAGATTTGGCCAATGGGAAGTAAATTTCCCGCTGCTTGGGATGTGGTTGTAATGGCTGGAGCTGCAGCAGCTATCTTGAACCATAGGGGAATCTTGGGAACAGAAACCTCTTGTGGTAGTGCAAAAAGATAGAGGAGCCCATGTCCCTGACATCTGTTACAGCCCCGGACAGTCTACCTTCACGTGACTTTTGGAACATATGAGAGAGATTAATGGCTATCTTGTTTAAGATACTTGGGATTTTTTTCTTATAGTTGAACCTATGAAGCCAACACAGCACACCCATTCAAAGAGGTGGTTCCTCATTGAGGAAAACCCTCACTGAGCCTCCGTGCTCTGCCAACTGGTACCAGTCTGTTGATGTGGCAGCACCATCATCATTAGAGACAGACATTGTTTCTTTTAGAGTATCCTTAGTGCATGACCACCTACTGAGTTTGCCTCTTGATCCAAGATGGCTGCAGGAGATGCAGTCATCACATCTGCATTCCAAGAAGCAAGAAGCACACCCTCAACTGAGACTGCATGCTATTCCCATTTGGGCACAGGCTCGTGTGACTTGGGGAGCAGGGAATGGGCTGTGAGAGCACAGGCTGATTTTAAGGCAGGAGCTGAGACATTGAGAAAATACTGTCATCCTCCGCTATCATTTATTAACTGTCTCCTACTCCCCGTGCCCCGCTGCCTTCTGGGATGTCCACTGACAGGCTGTCAGCCTAAACTGAAAGGGCCCAGACCTGGGGGAGTAAAGCAGCTCCAGGGCCTGGGGGCGCTAGCACATCTGTCCCCCTGTGGCCGCGGAAGGAGTAGCCAGCCAGGACCCGTCTCTGGTGACGCCCAGGTCCCTGCCTGCGTCTGCCTCCTGGGCATGGAACCGAGCGTCCCTGAGTCCTTCGGCAGGTGAGAACGCAGCCCTGAGGGTCCCCTCCGCCTCCCGGGGGCGGGAGAGTGAGAGGCGACATCGCAGCCCAGGGAGGCACCGGGTTGAGCCGTCTCTGATTTTCTGCCTTTCCTGAGACTTGGAAGTGGATTTGGGAGCCGGGAGGGGGCCAGGTACCTGCTCAGCCCCCGTGTCACATCAGGAGTGGAACGTCTCTTGGTTCTTCTCATGACCCCGCAGCAGCTTGGCCTCCCAGACGAGACCCACCCTCCCTGGAGGCCAGAAGTACACACAAAGTCTGCCCAAAGGCTGCGTGTCCAGAGCATTCCAGAATGCTCTGCATCGGGATTCAGACCCCACTCTGGGCAGGGGCAAACACAAGATCCTTCTGGATTTCTCAAGATTGCAGTTTCTACAAAGATCTGTCCTGTGCCCGACCCAGGGTGGCCCACACCTGTCATCCCAGCAGCTCTGGAGGCTGAGGCAGGAGGATCACAAATTGGAGGCCAGCCTCAGCAACTTAGCGAGGTCCTGAGCAACTCAGCGAGACCCTGTCTCTAAATAAAAGATAAAAAGGGCTGGGGTGTGGCTCTGTGGTTAAGCACCCCTGGGTTCAATCCCTGGTACCAAAAAAAAAAAAAAAAACTACTTTCACGGTATAATTATCAGAACTGTCATTATTAATAGTCATTAATTAAACACCACTAATAATAGTTATTATTCATTATTAGCATAATTAATCACAGCGTGGGGTATGAAACTAGATGGTGGGTTCTGCAGACAGGTGAAGACAGGCAGGTGTTTCTTGGGGGGTCCTGGGGCTTGAACCCAGGAACGCTGAGCCACCGAGCCACATCCCCAGACAGGCCTGTGTCTACTGGTTAGGGTGGGCGGGGACACAACGGCCGCACAGTAGCATGGGGAGCACCCAGTGTGAGTGACGTGCTTCCTCAGTGCTAATGTGCCCACTTTCCAGATGGGAAAACTGACGGGCCGGGAGCTGACAGGTCCCAACATCCGCAGGCTGGGATCCCAGCCCGGCCGGTGCGGCTGCAGGCGCAGACTGCAGTACACCGTCCCCACCAGCAGAGGCCGCTGGGCTCCCTCCCTCCCTCCCTCCCTTCCTTCCTTCCTTCCTTCCTTCCTTCCTTCCTTCCTTCCTTCCTTCCTTCCTTCCTTCCCTCTCTCTCTTTTTTCTTTCTTTCTTTCTTTCTTTCTTCCTTTCTTTCTTTCTTTCTTTCTTTCTTTCTTTCTTTCTTTCTTTCTTTCTTTCTTTCTTTCTTTCTTTCTTTCTTTTTTCCTTCCTTCCTTCCTTCCTTCCTTCCTTCCTTTCTTTCTTCCTTCCTTTAGTTTATGTGTCCTCCTTAGCTCTCCATGACAACAGGGTGCACTCTGACACGTCACACACACATGGAATATGACTCCCCATCCTTGTGGTGGGACCGGACACGGCGTTTCCCTGGTCGTGTGTCCATATGTGAACACACAGTTCTGTCCCCTTTATTCCACTGTCTTTTCCATTCCCACCCCCTTCCCTCCCGTTCATCCCCCTTTGTCTCATCCAGTGAACTTCTCTCCTCCCCCTTGTTGTGAATTAGCACCCACACATCAGAGAGAACATTCGGCCTTTGGTTCTTTGGCATTGGTTTATCTCACTTAGCATGAGAGTCTCCAGCTCCATCCATTTACCCGCAAATGCCATCATTTCATTCTTCTTCATGGCTGAGTAATATTCCACTGTCTATATGTGTATCTATACCACATTTTCTTCATCCATCTGTTGAAGGGCATCTAGGTTGGTCCCACAATCTAGCTATTGTGAGTTGAACTGCTATATATAGAATGGATGTGGCTGTGTCACTGTTGTATGCTGATTTTAAGTCCTTTGGGTATAAACCGAGGAGTGGGACAGCTGGGTCAAATGGTGGGTCCATTCCAGGTTTTCTGAGGCATCTCCGTCCTGCTTTCCCGAGTGGCTGCCCCAGTCTGCAGTTCCGCCGGCCTGGACGGGTGGACCTTCCCCCGCATCCTCGTCCCCATTCATCATTACTTGCGTCCTTGGTAATGGCCATTCTGCCTGGAGGGAGGTGGACTCTCAGGGTGGTTTGAGTTTGCATTTCTCTGTCGCTGGAGATGTGCACCCTTTGCTCATATCTTTGCTGACCATTCTGCTCCTTCTGCGAAGTGTCTCTTCGGTGCCTTTGCCCACTTATTGATTGGGTCATTTCCTTTTTCCGCCCTCCATTTCTCAGCGGGCTTCTCTTGGGGTGCCAGGCTGCCTGGGGTGGGGGGAACCGGCTGTGTAATTGCACAGCAGACCAGGAGGCCAGCAGTGGCCGCCTGAGCGTGACCAGCGTTTTATTTCCCATCTCGTCTGCTGACAGTGGCTCGGCTGAACGCTTCCGGCGGATCCAGATCCAATAACCCGCGGTGGAGCCTGTTTAAATCCGGCTCCCGTGGAGATCTCGCTGGGTGCTCCGAGGCCCTAGGACACCAGAGCCCAGTGACCTCGCGGGCAGAGCGGGCCTGACTCAGGGTGGAAAAAGAGAGACACTGTCCTCCCAGACTTGAGGACCCCGCTGCCCCCACTCCTCTGACCTTCCAGAAGGTTCCAGATCTTTCCCTCTCACCCCAGTTCCAGAGACTAACCTTTATCACCAGCACGGAGGGAGATGTCCTGGGGGCTTGCACGGTGTTTGTGGAATCAGCTCAGAAGTTAAATGTCAGATTTCACACACGACCGGATTTTCTGGTTCTAGAAACCCCCCCTCAGCCAACAAAACCCCCCCAAAAGAACAAGCATAAAGTCACAACAACAAACAGTTTACAAGCCCCAGGCTGGGGCTCCCCTGAGCTCAGTCCTGACAGGTCCTCTTGGCCTGTGTGGACCATTCCCAGTGCCAAAAAAAAGTCACACAAGATACCCCAATATGGGTCTTGGAGCCACATCACATTCCACAGGACGTGACCATAGGGACCAAAGTCCAGGCATCTTAAAGGCACTTGGTACAAATAACCTTTTGTTTTTGGTCCCAGGATTGAACCCAAGGGTGCTTAACCACTGAGCCCTTTTTATATTTTATTTAGAGACAGGGTCTCACTGAGTTGTTTAGGGCCTTGCTAAGTGGCTGAGGCTGGCCTCCACTTTGCGATCCTCCTGCCTCAGCCTCCCCAGCTGCTCCCGGCACAAATAACCTTTCTAAGGCTACTATTACACTAATAAAAAATAGAACAAGATTTTATATTTCCACATCCGTCTCCATACTGAAGAGGAAGGGAAAAATATGTATATATAACAAGTTACGTTCACCACTTGGTTGGAGCCAGCCTTGTGATTTGACAAGCGCCTGTTTCTACAGTTGTAGGAAAAGCCACAACTTTTTTTTTCCCTTCTTTTTTATCTTGCCAAGGATTCTTTCACCCGCAGTAAGAAAGGCTTAGCGTTTTCGAGGATAAATGCTGAAATTTCATTTAGTGGTACCAAGGGGTGAGAGAGATAGAGGAGAAGAGAGAGAGGGATTGAAAATAAGAAAGGCAGCCAACTGCGGTGATCTCAGTGGCTGGGGAGGCTGAGGCAGGAGGATCAAAAGTTGGAGGCCAGCCTCAGCCACTTATCACGGCCCTGAGCAACTCAGCGAGACCCTGTCTCTAAATAAAATATAACAAGGGCTGGGATGTGGCTCAGTGGTTAAGCACCCCCATGCTCGATCCTTGGTACCAAAATATATATATGTATATTTCCATTATTTGCATATTTCCTATTTGAAAGCCTGAATTAAAAATTAACAATAAGAAGGCAAAGACACGGTTAGGTAATCACATCAGCCGGGACATCCGAATAGGTTAGCAAAACCCACGACCCCGCACCCTCCCACCCATGTTTCCAGGGTGCTTCTCCCTCCTCCCGTCCAAGTCTTTCGGTGGTTGGGCTTCACGGGGGGCAGCTGGGAATGGTGCAGGCCACACGGGGGCAGCTGGGAACAGTGGCGATTCATGCTTTTAATTCCCTCTGTCTGACTGAAATGCCAATTTTCTGCTAGGCTGGCTGGGCGGCTGTAGAATCGCTTCTGTTAACAAACCGAACCAAAGAGCTGAGCAATTAGATAATTAAACTGTTTTAAATTGAATTTGGAGCCCTGATATATCTCTGGGACCATAGCCTCCTGGCCTTCACCTCTGCCCTGTGTGGCGGATGGGAGAGGAGAGGAGCTTTTAAAGGGCAGGGGCGGGGAGTGGGGGGTGGCTGGGCGCGGTGACGCACGCCTATCATCCCAGCGACTCGGGAGGCTGAGGCAGGAGGATCGCGAGTTGGAGGCCAGCCTCAGCCACTTAGCAAGACCCTCAGCAACTCAGCAAGACCCTGTCTCTAAATAAAAAATAAAAAGGGCTGGGGAGGTGCCTCAGTGGTTAGCACCCCTGGGTTCAATTCCCGGTAAAGAAAAGACAAGACAAGAGGCAGGAGGGGAGGGAAAGAAAACCAGTAAAGTTTCTTCAGGGCTCAGAGGTGGCCTTTCCCAGTGAATTTTTTGGGGAGGGTGATCATTCCAGAGATATTCCACGCATAAGGAATTTTTCTTCTTCCTTTTCCCACCCAAATTATAGCGTTCTATATATACTCTTCTTCATTTGGCTTCTTTCCTTCTTCCTCATCAGAGACACATACACTGATTTCCAATTTTTAAATTTCTGAATAGAAAATATGTTCTCAAGCAGACTGAAAAATGACAATGATATATATATTTTTAAAAAAAATCTCTCTCCTGCCTACTGCTGCCAAATCAGTGGCCCAGACAGGTAATTGGACTGATTTATTACAGATCCTTTTACTGTTTCTTGACACAAACCCATTCAAATTGGCATTCTTTGTTTTGTTTTTTTTTCCTCTCTTTTTTTTTTTTACCAGGGATTGAACCCAGGGGTGCTTAACCCCTGAGCCACATCCCAGCCCTTTTTATATTTTATTTTGTGACAGGGTCTCACTGAGTTGCTCAGTGTCTTGTGAAATTGCTGAGGCTGGCCTCCAACTTGCAATCCTCCTGCCTCAGCCTCCCTAGTCACTGGGATGACAGGCATGTGCCACTGTGCCTGGCCAAATAGGTTTTCTTATTTTCCTATACCACCCTGTTCAAAGACCTTATACTATACACCTGATTCTGCACATTATTATTATTATTATTTTTTTTTTTCTGATATTGAGGATTGAACCCAGGGACCTTCTACCACTGGGCCACATCTCCAGCCCTTCTTACTTTTTATTTTCAGACCAGGTCTCATTAAGTTGCTGAGACTGAACTTGAACTTCCATCTCTTATCTTTAGCCTCTGAGTAGTTGGAATTGCATGTAGGTGAGTGTCACCATGCTTGGGACCTTGTTCTCTCTCTCTCTCTCTCTCTCTCTCTCTCTCTTTCTTTCTGATCATTGAACCCAGGGGCATTTAACCCCCAAGCCCCATCCCCAGCCCTTTTTATTTTTCATTTTAAGACAGGGTCTCGCTGAGTTGCTGAGGCTGGCCTCCAACCTGCAATCCTCCTGCCTCGGCCTCCCTAGCCGCTAGGATGACAGGCATGCACATCCGGCTTATTATTATTATTTTTTCTTTTAACATCTACTGGCAGGTAGATTTTTCCATAGTATCCTTACTGCCTTCAGCTCCGTGATATTCCACAGTGTCCAAAGCAGCTCGTCAGCCATTGGTTTCCAGCATCTCCACTCCTACAAATAGCAGCAGTACCTCCTCCCGGGTAACTGAGAAAACACGGCATTTTGTGGTGCCCGCGAAGTCCTCAGGACCCCTGCTCAGGGCGCCGGGTGCGGGCTCACAGCTTCAGCTCTTGAAGGGTGCTCTCCCCCTCTTCCTCAGCAACCGGAAAGGGACCCGTTCCCCACGGCATGGCCCACACATACCGAGTGAGCAAGGCTGGAACGCTTTGCCATTCTGATAGGCGAGCAATGGTCTAGCAGGGTGGCTAATTTGCAGTTCTCTTATCCTGCGTGACGCTGGGCGTTTGCATTTGCTTGTGTTTTCTCATTTGGTTAAATTCTTTTTCTTTTTTGTGCTAGACTTGTGACGAGTTGCAAATCTTCCCCACTTTGTCGTTTGTCTTTTAACCTTGTTTTACTCTTGCTTTAAGTGCATTTAAAATTTTAAGATAGTGAAGGCGCGGTGGCGCACGCCCGTCATCCCGGCAGCTCTGGAGGCTGAGGCAGGAGGATGGCAAGTTGGAGGCCAGCCTCAGCCACTTAGTGAGGCCCTCAGCAACTCAGTGAGACCCTGTCTCTAAATAAAATATAAAAAAGAACCGGGGATGTGGCTCTGTGGTTGAGCACACCTGGATTCTATTCCAGTTACCCAAAAATAATGATAAAAATTTTAAACAGTTTCTTGGATTCTTTTCTTTTTTCTTTTCTTTTCTTTGGTACCAGGGATTGAACCCAGGGGTGCTTAACCACTGAACCACATCTTCACCCTTTTTGGTGTTTATTTAGAGACAAGGTCTCTTCAAATTGCTTGGGCCTTGTTAAGTTGCTGAGGCTGGCCTCGGATTTTTGATCCTCCTGCCTCAGCCTCCCTAATTGCTGGGATTATGGTCCTGCACGACACGGGGTAGGGCATTTTTTAATAGGGCTAAAATTTAACATTTGGAGGGTCTCACTTCTTCAGAAACCGTCTTCCTTACGTGCCACATCCTTAATGTGACTTTGTTTCATTCTCGTGCTGAAAAGGAAATAGTTGAAAAAGGCCGGGGGGCTGAGGCAGGAGGATCGCGAGTTCAAAGCCAGCCTCAGCAAAAGCGAGGCCCTCAGCAACTCAGTGAGACCCTGTCTCTAAATCAAATGCAAAATAGGGCTGGGGACGTGGCTCAGTGGTCGAGTGCCCCTGAGATGGATCCCAGGTACCCCTCCCCTCCCCCTAAAAAAAGAAAAAGGCAGCGCTATCCTAACGTGATCTAGAAGTTGCTAGAAATTTCTGCACACCTTTCTGCTGAACTTGTTAAGGTTGTCAGGCCAGGTAGGGGATGTGATGATCCCTGTTTTACATATTAGGACGCCGAAGCTCGCAAGGTCGTGCATCCTGCTGGCCTGCGTGGACAGCGCTGCGGGACGTGCCTGGCTTCGGGTCTGGATGACCTTGACTGCGTCCCACTGTGGAGTGCGATGCAGAGAAGGGAGGGGCGGCCCACGGTCATGGGGCGAGTACCTGGATGATCAGGGACTGAGCCTGGGTTCCCCGGGCGTCCCTGACGTCCTGCGCCCACCGCCTGGGGTCCGGGGAGTCTGGGGCGTCGCCACCTCCCGCCTTGTGCAACCCGGGGGCCCCCAGCGCAGAGGGTGCGCGGCGGCGATGCTCGTGCAATGCTCCGCGCGGCCACTAGAGGGCGGTGCGGCACCGGGTACCGCGCGCTCCGCGGCCACCGGCGTAGGGGAGGGGACGCCCTGGCGCCGAGGTCCCTCTCGGTTGTGCGCTCGGCGGGCGTGGCCGCGCGCTCTGCCGCTGAGCCTCGGACGTGGCGGAGCTCTGAGCTGTGCCCACACCGCCTTGCTTACCCCCGATCTCTTCCCCAGACCCCAGCCCATGCCCCAGCCCCACAACTCCCTGATGTCCCCTCCCCAAGATCCCACCTTAGGGGTCCTCCCCAAGGATCCCCGCCGGTGCTCCCACTGCTGGACCCAGCCCGTGTTCCATCCGTGTTAATTCTTCCCATGTTCCCGCCCTGACTTTCCAGCTCCTGTCCTGTCTCCAGCCCGGGGACATGTGTCCCAACCCCAGACTTTTTTTTTTTTTTTTTTTGGTACTGGGGATTGAACCCAGGGGCTCTAAGCCACTGAGCCACATCCCAGCCCTTTTAATTTTTTATTTAGAGACAGGCTTTCGCTCAATTGCTGAGGCTGGTCTCCAATTTGCAATCCTCCTACCTCAGCCTCCCTAGCCGCTGGGTTGACAGGCGTGCGCCATGGCGCCCGGCCCCACCCCTTACTGGTAACACAGCTGCCGGTGTCCCTCTGTTCCCAGCTCGCCTCCATGCCACTCCCCGGAGCCCCTAGAGTCTCTCTCCTGCTTCATTTTCTTACCTGGAACCCTCTTGAGGGTTCCACTGAACCTGCCCACTGACCTCTTTGTGAAATGGAAAGTCCACCTCTGCGCTTCACGTCCAACCCTCCCGGGGGCTCCTGTCACCTTAAAATAGAATCCCAGCGCCTTGTGCCCTGCAGGCCGGCTGACATCGCCTTGGGCTGCTCCCCTGCGCTGCGCTCCGAGCTCACGAGTCTGGCACACCGACCTTGCCCAGCCCGCAAAGGATCAAGGTTGGAATTGCCTCTGGCCAATCCATACTGCAACCTCTGCGTGTGGAGTGGTGGGGGCCTGGTAAGCCCTCTCCATCCTTCCTGATGGCCCCTGCTCACTCAGATCTCTCTCCCTGGATGCAAAGTGGCTCCCTGGGTCGTTCCTGGGTGGTGGGCACCCCCACCTGCCCCCACTTTGAAGTGTCCCTTGGACTAAATATAATAGGAGTGACCTCCATCTAGACCCCGCGTGGCCCAGGGAAGTGAGCACCTGATGAGGTGCAACCATCTGCTGGCTCAAGACCAGGTCAGTCTTGAGCCCCTGGGGAGAGTCAGCTGGGTCAACTCCTAGCTGCCTGCTCTTGTGTTTAATGAGCACTTAGTATATGCTAAGTGCTTCTTTTGAATCGTTTTATGGAATCTCATCATAACCCCATGGATTATATCTCCATTTTTATGAGTAAAGACATCCAGTCTCAGAGAGGTTAAGTCACCGGTCTGAAGTCACACAGCCAGAAATGGAGGAGGCTGAGTTTGAATTCTGAGACAGGCCCCCTCTCTCCTGGGACCATCCCCGAGGTGAGAAGCCTCTAAGAGGGTCACAATGATCTTGTGAAGGAACAGATAGGGAAACTGAGGTCTCATGCCCAAGTCTGACAGCTAAATGTATTTCTTTAGATCCCATCTCTAGAAGGTCCCCAGGAGTGACGCATAGGGTGATCCTGAGTCCCCTCTGGCCTCTGTCCCCATGTGGGTTGACTCTCTGTTGATTATTCAAGAGATGCTGAAAAGCCAAAAATAAAATAATAAATCTTTTGCATGGAATCTCCTATTTCAAAGTGTAGGCAACTGATTCAAAAATTTAAAGCTATGTAGATAAAATGGAATACTTCTCTCAGCTGGACTGAGAGGGAACGACAGGCCTCGGCCCAAATCCGGCTCTGCTCCTAATCACTTAGCTTTGGAGACCTGCACTTTCTAAGCTTCCTGTTCCTGACCTATTAAATGAGAATAACAATTGGAAAATATGGTGAGCTGATAATAATCATAATGAGAAATTCCTATTTCTAGCCGGGGCATGGCTGAGCATGCCTGTCTTCCCAGTGACTTGGGAGGCTGAGGCAGGAGGATCGCAAACTGAAGGCCAGCCTCAGCAACTTGTCGCAAATAAATGAATAAATATACTGCTTGGATGATGGGCATCATCAGCACCTGGCAGAGCAGAGGACCATAAACTCAGACAGATGGCATGGATGGGTCACTTCTACACCCCTGGACACAAAAAGCCAATTCTTCTTTGTACAGGGACAGAGAACCTGCTGAAATTCCTGACCTCCTTCCCCCCATCCACTCCCTCCCATGTCTTTACCACTCAGTGGTCCTTAAATAACTCCTCACGCTCAAGCACCCTGCCCTGGTCCTGGACACTGGTCCATCTTGGCATTTGGGTTAGCTTAAGTCACCTCAAAGAAGCATCTCCAGCCTCAAGATTTTCTTTCTTTCTTTTTTTGTTTGGGTACCAGTGATTGAACCCAGGGGTGCTTAACCACTGAGTCACATCCCCAGCCCTTTTTATATTTTATTTAGAGACAGAGTCTTCGCTGAGTTGCTCAGGGCCTTGCTAAGTTGCTGAGGCTGGCCTCCAACTTGTGATCCTCCTGCCTCAGCCTCCGGAACCGCTGGGATGACAGGCGTGCGCCACTGCGCCAGGCTCCTCCTCATCGTTTTCTGTGGCTCCACCCCTTTAACTCTGTGGTCAGCACAGAGCATTGAATCCCTCCCTGCCTGCTACTTGGCACTTCATTTGGTCATCCCAGGGTCCCTCAGTGTCCTTGTTAGCAGGGTAGGTTCTCCGTGAATGGATGGATGGGTGGATGGGTGGATAAGTTGGCTGGGGATGGAGGCTGTTCTTCCCCAGGGATCCAATTAGTAGAAAGTCCCCGAGTGCCATTAACAAAGCAACCGGCTGCGGCGGCTCAGCGGCCGTCTAGACCCCTGCAGGCAGCAGAGTCCATCTGGAGCTTTGTTTGAAGATGCTGAAATTGGACCACTCCGCCGCTCCCTCAGCAGACACGCCCCTCCCGGGGCTGCAGGCCAGGGAGGCACCGGGAAGCGTGGACTTAGGACTGGCTGACCCTCGCTGACAGGTCCTGGGGTCCAGTCTTTCCATGAAGGCTCAGAGAGGGCTAGGGTCTTGTCCAAGGTCACACAGGTCTGAATGAACGTAGGGGCACGATGGGGGTCGAGGTGCAAGCAACCACAGGAACCTCTGTCTTCTTCAGGGCGTGACAGATCGTGCCTTCCTCCTGCGCTGACCTAGCACGGGTCCCGTCTCCCCATCCCAGCCTCAGCCCCTCCCTGGGCTCTCTGAGGGCCTGCAGCCCACAATCCACACAACCACCAGGGGGCGGCATCTTAAACCAAATGCCACGGCTTAGAATTCTTTCGCGGCTGCTCAGTGGCCTTGGGACAAAGTCCACGCCTCCACCCAGCTGTTCCAGGCCTTTCAGGACCTGCAGCCTCATGGACCAAACCCCCCTCCCTATTGCATGCGCTCCTGCTGGTTCTTCCTAGCACACCTGCTGGTCCCAGTCACATCTTCCAAATGCCCCTGGACTGGATTCATGTCACCCTCTTTATATTTTTTATATTTTGATTGAACCCAGGGACACTTACTCACTGAGCCACATCCCCAGTCCTTTGTAATTTTTTATTTAGAGACAGGGTCTCGCTAAGTTGCTGAGGCTGGCCTCTAACTTGTGATCCTCCTGCCTCAGCCTCCTGAGCTGCTGAGATTTCAGACGTGCTTGGCATGTGTTGCCATCTTGAGCAACAACCCCCCGACCCTCCCTCAATGTCTCAGATTGGTCAGGGGCGGTCTCAGTCCCTCTGCTCTGCTCTGGTATCCTGAGAGTCCTGCCCACAGCTAGGTAGTGTTTTGGGCTGATGGATTGCAACGTTGAAGACCAATGACCTGAATTTCAGAGCTGCTCATTCCTCTATTGTAGGGATGAAGCCAATCTATTTCTTTATCACTGCATCTTAAATTTTACCCTTATAGTTAACGCTGCAGTTGACACCTTCATTTCTATCCCCTGTCCCCTGCCAAAGAAAGGAATAAATGAATGCATGGGGAAGTTCTGCACCATTTGCAAGCTTATAACCCTGGGGGGTCCCCTCAGTCTCCTCCTTCATCCTTTCACCCCACATCTGATCTGCAAACAAATGCTTCTAGCTGGCATGGTGGTGCACATCTATAATCCCAGCAGCTGGGGAGGCTGAGGCAGGAGGATTGCAAGTTGCTGAGGCTGGCCTCCAACTTGCAATCCTCCTGCCTCAGCCTCTGCAGCTGTTGGGATTACAGGCGTGTGCCCCCAAGCCAAGCAACTGATGCTTACTGTATGGACCAATCAATGGCAGATGAGGCAGATGGGGTCTCCAGCTGCCTGCTTCCTGCTTGTGTGGGTGGAAACA
The DNA here is from genome assembly GCF_902686445.1 of Sciurus carolinensis. Taxonomy (NCBI): domain Eukaryota; kingdom Metazoa; phylum Chordata; class Mammalia; order Rodentia; family Sciuridae; genus Sciurus; species Sciurus carolinensis. Next base: position 2,427,105 of record NC_062231.1, read on the forward strand.
GAGGCCCGGTCCTCCTCCTGCCTCTCCTCTGGAAGTGTTCAGCGGTGGCCAAGCTTGCTGTTTGTCTAGGCAGTCTGCTTTGGATGGCAGCAAAAGGCTCCGGCTGGAGCAGAGTGCCCCCATTACTGGCTGCCCTTGGTGACAGCCGAGTGCCACCACTGTCCCTGGGTGCGCTGAGTGGGTCTGTCACAATATTTGTTTAGCAGGCGGTGGCAAGCTAACCGCACTGCAAACACTGAGCTGCCAAGGGGAACGTCCTGCTCTGCCAGCTCCCTCGCCATGCTAGGGACAGATGCCCTTTTGGCAGCAACTAGCCTGAGTGCCCCAGGGCTCCCGCCTGGTCTGGCTAGAGGCTGACCTTCCCTGCTCATCTGTTAATTTCCTTCTAGCCCAGGCACCCCGCTATTTTTGGGGATACCGGGGATTGAATGCAGGGGTGTTAACCACTGAGCCACATCCCCAGCCCTTTTTCTATTTTATTTAGAGACAGGGTCTCGCTGAGTTGCTCAGGGCCTCGCTAAGTTGCTGAGGCCGGCCTCCAACTTGTGGTCCTCCTGCCTCAGCCTCCCGAGCCTCTGGGATCACAGACGTGCACACCTGCGGCCGGCCAGCAACCCCATCTCTCAGACACGTTACCGGACGTTACCGGAGCTCCAGCGCGTCTCAGGATGCTCTGTCCCGATGCTCGCCCCGCACACCGTCCTCCCACAATGCTGGGGGGTCTATTCTACTCATGGTCCTTCCAGCTCTCCTCACTCTGCTTTTGCCTGCCCCCTGCCATGACCAGGACCCCCACCTGGAGCCCTGCCCCTCTAGGGGCCATCCCTCCCCAGCGGGGCTCCAACCTCCCTCCAGCAGCATCCAAGCGCCTTCCCAGCCTCTCCAGCTTAGTGTGACTGTCCCCACCTCGCACTCCCACCGCTCAGCCAGTCTGAAACACACAATTTAGCACTTAATTATACACTCTGCTCACTAATTATTTTGTGCCTTATCTCCTTAACTTGCGTGAGATCCTCAAGCAGGGCTGTGCCCTCTGGCTGTGGCCCCGCCCCTGGCTGTGGCCCCGCCTCTGCTCTGGCCCCACCCCTGGCTCAGACCCCGCCCCTGCTCTGGCCCCGCCCTCTGACTCAGCCCCGCCCTCTGGCTCTGGCCCTGCCCTCTGGCCCACACCTGACTCTGGCCCTGTTCTCTGGCTCTGACTCCGCCCCTGGTTCCGGCCCCGCCCTCTGGCTGTGGCCCCGCCCCTGGCTCTAGCCCCACCCTCTGGCTCTGGCCCACACCTGGCTCTGGCCCAGTTCTCTGGCTCTGGTCCCTTCCCTGGTTCCGGCCCCGCCCTCAGGCTCCGGCCCCGCCCTCTGGTTCTGCCCCCGCCCTCTGGCTCCGGCCCCGCCCTCTTTGCAAGGGTTCTGTTGCCCCTGTCAAGGGTCCGCTTTGTCCTTAACCCAGAGCCCATGGCGTCTGCACGTACTAGCCACAGGTAGGCGATGGAGGTAGTCCATCCACTCATTTTGTACATATTACCCAGCCCACAGGAGCAGGAATAGGGAGGGGGAAGAAACGCCATTCCCCTGTCCTCTGGGAGGGCTCACGTCCCACTGTGAAGGAAACATCTGAAACCTGGAGCAGGGGTCTCACCACATCCTTATTCCCATCTTGACTCTTCTCATTCCTTCAAGAGGTACGGCCAAGCTGGGCGCACTGTCCCACGCCTGCCATCCCAGGGGCTCGGGAGGCTGAGGCAGGAGGATCGCAAGTTGGAGGCCAGCCTCAGCAACTTAGTGAAGCCCTAAGCAACTCAGTGAGACCCTGTCTCTAAATAAAATATAAAAAGGGCTGGGGACGTGGCTCAGTGGGTAAGCGACCCTGAGTGGGTTCAATCCCTGGTACTAAAAAAAAAAAAAAAAAAAAAAAAAAGTGTCAATCGGGTCGCCCTTTTGAAGAGCAACACCCCAGGTTCTCCGCTCTGTCCCTCCTCACCCTGCCCCACCTCTCTGGCCTCCTTGATGTCCCTGGATCACATCAAGCTCCCAAATGCCCACACGTCCTTGCCTGAACCCTGTCCCCACGTGGCACTCTCCTTATCTTCCCAGGTCTCTGGGCAAATGGCATCTACTTAGAGAAGCTGGGTTAGTCTTGAGTTCTCCAGGGAAACCAAATCAATAGGCCCAGGTGTGTGTGTGTGTGTGTGTGTGTGGAAGAGAGAGAGAGAGAGAGAGAGAGAGAGAGAGAGAGAGAGAGGAATCGATCATCGATTTTGAGGAATTGGCTCCTGGTGCTGTGGAGTCCTACAAGTCAAAGATCTTTCCAGCAGGCTGGAGACCCCTGGAAGAGCTGAAGTTGTAGTTCAAAGTCAAAGGCCATCTGCCCGCAGAATTCTTCTTCTTTCTTCCAGGGAGGTCAGACTTTGGTCCGCGCGGGCCTTTGATGCATTGGACAAGATTCACCTGCGTGATGGAGGGTAATCTGCTTTTCTCGAGGTCCATTGATTTAAATATTAACCCCATCTAAAAATGCCACCACACAGAAGCAGCTAGACTGGCATTTGGCTGAAAGCCGAGTAGCAGTTTAGCCTGGCTAATGATACCCATGGATTACCCACTGTGGAGGCTGTTTCCTCCAGGACCCATGTCTTCCTGGGAACGACAGAGCTGGAATGGACAGTTCTTAAAGGACCTTTTTTTTGGTACCAGGGATTGAACCCAGGGGTGCTTAACCACTGAGCCACCTCCCCAGCCCTTTTTATATTTTATTTTGAGACAGAGTCTCACTGGGTTGCTTAGGGCCACGCTAAGTGGCTGAGGCCGGCCTCCACCTTGTGATCCTCCTGCCTCAGCCTCCGGAGCCGCTGGGATTCCATGCATCCACCAGTTTGGTTGTTGTGTAGTGTGGGTCTTTCTTTTGTTCTGGGTTGTGGGCCCCACGGAGACGGGGCTGCATCTGACTGTTTCCCTGGCACCTGCAATATCTGCTATACAGGAAGGGATATGGCATGGTTTGTCCCCCAAAAGCCCGCGTGTGCGACAGGGCAGGGATGGTCAGATGAGCCTAAGAGAGCTGTCACCGAATGGGTGGCTTAATCCATTCTGTGGTTTGATAATTTGAACAGACTGACACATGGAAACTGCAGGCAGGTAGAGCGTGGAGCGGGGAAGCAGGTCACTGGTGTCATGCCTTTTGGGAACGGTGTTCCCCTTGGCTCTGGAACTTAAGCTCTCTCCGCTGTCTGGTGATCGTGAACCGAGCTGCTTTCTTCTCCCACGCTCTTCCACCATGATGTTCTGCCTCATCTTCTTCCCGGAGCAATGGAGTTGGCCCACCATGGACGGAACCTCTGAGACTCTGGACCAAAATAAACTTCCCCTCTTCTGAGTCGTTCTTCTTGGGTGTGCTGGTCACAGTGACACGAAGCCGATTCAAAGGGGGCAGATGAGCAGCCCGCAGGTATCTCTTCAGGCTCCTGTAGGGATGGAGGCTCCTTCCCAGGGACACTGGATCCTGAAGCAAGTCAGTGAGGTGGACTCTGGTCCTAGGTCGGGAGCCTGCTGTGGGTGGAGGCAGAGCCCAGGGAGCTGTTTGAATGGGTATCAGCCTAGGACAGTCTGGGGACTGAGGGTGGCCTCCCGGTCCCAGGCGAGGGAGGAGGAGGCTGAGGCAGGAACAGCAGGGGACACTTGACACCAAGTTTACCCTGTCGGGGTGGCAGTGCCAGGGAGGGGCGTCTGGCCTTCAGGGTGCGGTGGGGAGTGGGGTGTCCGTGAGGAAACTGAGGCTGACACACAGATTTCTGGTTTGGGCCCCCGATGGGTGAAGATGTGGTGGCTTTGTGACCCCATAGCAGGGACCTCACAGGAGACACAGGGCCCCAAGGACCCTGTGAGCAGACTGCATCTCCAAAGGTAGCCAGATGTTGTCCCCATCCCACAGACTCTGACTCTCCACGGCCTTGCCCTTGGATCTGAGCTGGCTTTTGCAATTCTCTTAGTTGCACAGAAGTGCAACTAAGTGCAAGGGCAGAAGATTCGGCCGGATCCCTTGGAAGGGTGGTTCTCAGGACCCTGCTCATCCGGGAACCTAGCGGCCATATTGTGAGGAAGCCCAAGCCACACAGGGAGATCACATGTCACTGCTCCAGTTGGCCACCCAACTCACCTGCAAGTTGTCCCAGCCCGGGTGCCAGGTTTGTGCATGAAGAAGCTTCCAGGTTGTTCCAGCCTCCAGCAGATTTTTTTTTTTTTTTTTTTTTTTGGTACTAGAGATTGAACCCAGGGGTGCTTAACCACTGAGCCACACCCCCAGCCATTTTTACATTTTACTTATAGACAGGATCTCACTAAATTTCTTAGGGTCTCCCTAAGTTGCTGAGGCTGGCCTCCAATTGTGATCCTCCTGCCTCAGGCCTCCCCAGCTGCTGGGATTCCAGGCGTGCATCACCGCACTGGGCTTCAGCCTCCAGCAGTGTGACTCAGCCACCCCAGTCTTTCTAGCTGAGTTTCCAGACATTCAGAGTAGAGATAAACCTTCCCGCTGTGCTCTGTGTGAATTCCTGACCTGCAGATTCAGAGCAGAAGAAAATGGTTGCTCTTTTATGCTCCTAAGTCCACAGTGGTTCTTACACAGCAGAGGATAAATAGCATGGAGCTGCCTCCTGCTGACCCCCCGCCCGTCCCCTCTGGGCCAGCAGACTTCTCCTGCTCTGAGGTGGAAAGGATCAGGGAACCCAAGGTGGCGCCCCAGGAGAGAGATGGGTGTTCCTTCTCCCTGCACCCCGGTCCTGAGGGAGGAAAAGGACCGCAGGATTTGCAGAATCCAGAAATAACTGACCAGTACTCTTCCAAAGAGCCAAGGTCACACGAGATAAGGAGAGACTCAAGAACAGTCCCAAATGGGACAAGACCCAGGGGACACTATGACCACGTGCAGCGTGGGATTCTGGATGATTTCTCAAAGAGAAAAGGGACCTCTGTGGAAAACCGGGGACATCTGAACTTTAGTGAATGGTGGTCCTGGGAACTGGAATGTCCCACAAAGGCCCAAGAGATCAAGGCTTGGTGCCCAATGTGGTGCTGTTGGCAGGGGGTGGAACCTTTAGGAGGCGGAGCTTAATGGGAGATTTTAGTTCATTGTGGCGTGTCCTCAAAGGGGACTGTGGGACTCTGGCCCCTTTCTCTTCCTTTCTTCTTCTTCCGGTCACCAGGTTCACCCACCATGATATGCTGCCTCACCACAGGCTCAGAGCAACACAACCAGTTGGTCATGGACTGAAACCTTCCAAGCTATGAGCCCAGATAAACCTTTTTTCTCTATATCTTGACTGATCTCAGGTATTTGTTACAGTAACGGAACACTGACCCACACAAGTGTATGCAAGGCAACTCAATTTGCTTCATTTTGATCATCGCACCCTGGTGATGGTGATGCGTTCCCATTAGGGGAAGCTGGACCGAGAACATTCAGGAACGCTACCATCTTTGCAGTTCTTTGGGACATCTAAAATCCTTTTGGAATCAAAAGTTTAAAAAGTCCGTATGCTTAAAAATTCTGTATCGCTTTTCTCATTATAGCCATAAGACATGCTCATGGTAATAATTCGAATCAGCAAAGACATACGATGTTGACAGCAACAGCTTCCCCCTCCAGGAGAAGCCTGGTTTGGTGTGCATCCCTCTGGGCTCTGTGCATATGTTAACATATATTACCGTTATTATTTTGTTTTTGTCAAAAAATAGGATCTCAAGCCTACCTTGTCCTGCCTCTTGTTTTTACACCTGTTATCCCCCTAGGGAGGTCTCCCATTCAGGTTAACATGCATGGATGTAAACCACATTTCAAACTGGCTTCTCAAAGAGGTGGTCATTTTACTGACCAACCTCTCAACAGAACCCATTAAATAGACACCAGATCTACCTCCTTACCTGCCCGGTGAGTGGTTCCTTCCTGGAGAGAAAACTTTAAAAAAAAATGCTGTGTTACCATTTCTGATTCTGAGTTCTTACTTTCACAATCTTCCCTTCATGTTTTCTTTGCGGGAAACTTCTTAAGCCACTGGCTCATTTTCACTGGGGTTAGTTTAATTAAAACCAGAGACTATAATCCACAAATCCACTTACCCGGGCTGTGGGCTGAAAGGCAATGAGCTTGGAGGGACCCTAGATCCATTTCAGTCCTCACTCTCCCCTGAGAGGGGACATGGTTGTCCTGACACCAGGGCCACAGCAGGGTCTCAGAGGGTAGTGTGTGGTTTTCAAAGCATTTATTTATAAAGCTGATCTTTCTCTTTTTTTTTTTTCTTGAGAAACATGTACAAAATAGAAATTCTTATGTTTTCTTCTCACCTCCTGTGGTATGTACATAGAAGTTCTAGAAGTTTCCTTTCTTTTTCTTTTTCTTTTTTTCTTTTCTTTTCTTTTTTTTTTTTTTTTTTTTTTTTTTTTTTTGGTACTGGGAATTGAACCCAGGCACTTTACCACTGAGCTACACCCCCAGCTCTGTTTTAAATTTTTAAAATCTTTATTTTATATTTTTGGAACCAAGGATTGAACCCAGAGGTGCTTAACCACTGAGCCACATCCTCAGCTCATTTTATTTTTTATTTAGAGACAGGGTCTTGCTGAGTTGCTTAGTGCCTTGCTAAATTGCTGAGGCTGGCCTCCAACTTGCGATCCTCCTGCCTCAGCCTCCCCAGCTGCTGCGATGACAGGTGCCTCCCCCTCCCACTGATGCCAGTGTGATCTGCTTATCTTCTCTGTGAAAACCCCACAGGCAAGACGTGTCCCCAAGTTCCCAGGGAATATTTTCTGAAGGTACAAATAAACTCGGGGAACAATGAGGACCCAGAGTGTCCCCAGCATGGGTGAGAAGCCAGTGAGCAAGACCCTGGAAGCGTCCCCTGCTGTCCTAAATGACTTAGGGGTTTGGGGGCGTGTGATTGGGGTGGCACCTAGCTGTGGAAGAGAATCTCCTTGGGTGTCCCACATTCCCTGCCCTGCGGGGTCCCTTTGGGGTCTCGGGCCCTGGTGACAGCTTGGTCAGTGGAGGCTCTTTCCCTTTCTCTGCAAAAGGGAGGCTTTTGGGACCAGGAGAGGGTGGCACCTGGGACGCACCTGTGCCTGTGTTGGTGCCAATGGAAGCCGCCTGTCGCCTTGAGCTCTGCGTGTCTGAATGCGGGTGGGGGTGGTGTTTGGGTGGGTCTGAGGGGCGTGGCTGTTTCTGCAGAGGCCCGGGGGTGGGTCTGAGGGGCGTGGCTGTTTCTGCAGAGGCCCGGGGGTGGGTCTGAGGGGCGTGGCTGTTTCTGCAGAGGCCCGGGGGTGGGTCTGAGGGGCGTGGCTGTGTTTTTCTGAGCCTGTTTGCTGCAGGCCTGGGATTTGGGTCTCCGTCCTTAGGTATCTGCGGGGCTGTGTGGGGGGCGTGTGGGCGGAGTCTGCATCTTCAAGGTCCCCCCTTCCCCATGCTGGGGCTCACCGGGCTCTGCTCTGCTCCTCTCTGCCAGTTCCCATCGCCTAGCAACCAGGGAGACAGGCAGTTCCCGGTTGCCTCTGCAGACAAAGAAGGTGTCTCTGTGAGGGAAGAGCTGGGAGGGGGAGGGGGAGGGGGAGGGGGAGGGGCGGCGGAGGAGGCAGGGGCGTGGGGGAGGGCCTCCAGACCCCGCTCCGCTCCGGGCAGAGCTTCTTCCTGCACAGATCCAGATGTTCATCCTTCTTCGCTATAAGGGGACCTCTTTTTCCATCTCCTCCTCGTCTTAGGCCCCCCAAACCTGGGTGGGGGCTGTTGGCAAGGATCAGTGCTCATATACACACTTTGGGCTCCTACAGTAGTCTCCCTGAGCCAGGTATGGGAACGTATGCCCATCATCCCAGCGGCTAGGGAGGCTGAGACAGGAGGCCAGGTGGAGGCCAGCCTCAGCAACTTATGGAGGTTCTAAGCAACTGAGTGAAAAAGACTCTGTCTCAAAACAAAATATAAAACAGGCTGGGGATGTGGCTCAGGGCTGAAGTACCCCTGACTTCAATCTCTGGTGCACCCCTCCCCCCAAAGTCACCCCCAACTGCCTGGGAGCACGCATGGGCTTCTGCAGTTTGTGAGGACAAAATGGCGGCACGGGTCTGAATTCTGGGGCACCAGCTGGCTGGTCTGGGATCCACAGACTGAGGCCTGACCCTGGACACATTTAGGTAAGGGTAGGTCTGCCCAGTCTGGGCAGGAGAATGCTTCCATCTGCCCCTCTCTCCAGGAACATGGTTTCCCTCCCTGGCAGTGAGTTCTGTGGGGTGAAGTATCCTCATTCTAGGGCTGTGGGGAGAGAATGGTTCAAATGTCTCTATGTATCCATGATGCCTTATGAGATCTGGCTTCTCCTGGGGACTCCAGTCTCCTTCCGGAAGCACTCCTCTGCTGTTCCCATGCTCCACACTAATGGATCTAACTTATGCTTCCCCAGGGCCTTTGCATGACCCTTCTCTTCACCCAACAAACCTCTTTTTCCAGGTAGCATGAACTTGCTCCAGCATTGTGGCTTATCACTTAGTAGCTACTGCTTTGGGAAGACCTATCCTGGTCACGCACAGTAAGGCAGATTTCTTTCCCATGATGCACCACATGCTGCCTTACTTTCTTTCCCATGATGCACCACATGCTGCCTTACTTTGCCTGTGACCCTCACCCTCTCCAGGACGATCCTATTTACTCATTGACTTGTTTCTTCTGTCTCACTCACTGGAACATAAGCTCTGTGATCTAATAATAGGCAGATTTATTGAGCACTTAATATGTGTCAAGCACTCTTCTGAGCCCTTTGATGTATTTTAATTCACTTTACCTTGGAGAAACCATATGATAGGACAGCTATTCTTATCTCCTTTTACACTTGAGGACCTTGAGGCACAGAGTGGCTAAGTATCGTGTCCATGGTCACACAGGGAGAGGGCATGTATGGCACCTGGTCTATGGAAAGGGCCCTGGAATATTTCTAGAAAGAATGGAAGGGACTATCGAGTCTCCCTAGTACTTGGGAAAGGGTCTGTCTGCCTCCTCACACAGAGATTTATTTATTTACTTATTTTTTGGTACCAGAAATTAAACCCAGGGGTGCTTAACCACTGAACCACATCCCTAGTCGTTTTTATTTTTAATTTTGAGACGGGCTCTTGCTAAGTCGCGTAGGGCTTTGCTAAGTTGCCGAGGCTGGCCTCCAACTTGCAATCCTCCTGCTTCAGCCTCCAGAGTCACTGGTATTACAGGTGTGCATCGTCACCCCTGACTTTATTATTTATTATTTATTTTTGGTCCTGGGAATTTAACCCAGGGATGCTTTATCACTGACCTACATCTCCATTCATTTTTGTTTTTTTTTTTTTGAGACAGGGTCTTGCTAAGTTGCTGAGGCTGGCTTTGAACTTGCAATCTTCCTGCCTCAGCCTCCTGAGTCCCTGGGAATACAGGTGGGCACCACCATGCCTGCCCAAATTTCTTCTTCTTATAAAAACATTAGGATGGAATTAGGGTCCATCCTAATAACCTCATTCTATCCTGATTGCCTCTTTAAAGACAGTCCCTGACTGGGTACATGGCTGCATGCCTCTTCTGTAATCTCAGAGGCTCAGGAGGCTGAGGCAGGAGGATTGCAAGGTGGAGGCCAGCCTCAGCAACTTGGTGAGGCCCTAAACAACTCAGTGAGACTCTGTCTCTCAATAAAATACAAAATAGGGCTGGGGATGTGGCTCAGTGGTCAAGTGCCCCTGAGTTCAATCCCCAGTACACACCCTTAAAAAAAAAAAAAAAGATTTTCTCCAAATAGTCATATTGTGCAATATTGGGACTTGGGATTTTGGCATATGAATCTGGGGACAGGAGACATGATTCAGCTCCTAAGACATGGGAACAGGCTTTCTCCAAGGCTGTCAGAGGCAAGAAGTCCTGATATTTGCAGATAGTTCCTTTATTTTTGAGGATCTTGATGTATCACAAAACGAAGGTCTGAATTTCCAAGGGCTCCTTTTATCAGTTATTCCTTTAAACAGACTCTCCACACATCACGCCTCACAACGGTGCCCTAAGAAGATCACTGCAGTATTCTTTCTAGAATGTTCTCTGGGCGCCTTAGTGGAGGGTCGGGTCTGGCCAGGGGACAGAACTTGTTGAGTTCTGCAGTGAGCAGCGTCGCCTTTTCATCTTATCACGCATCTCCATATTTGGGGGTGCCGGGGTCTGAGCGCCCCGCTTCTGGAGGCTTCTGGGCAGCTCGGGTGGCATCCTCCGCCTGGGCCGCCGGGAGGGCAGCTCTGCAGAGTGGGCGGGGAGCCAGGCCCCGCTTGGGTAGCATCACCATGGCAACCTCTCCCCACTCCGCTCCTGGCTGAGACCCGGGCATCTGTGGCCATGGCGACTGGTCCCGCAATGGCACATCTGCTTAGCAACCAGAGAGGACGCCGGCGCAGCTGGGCCCCCGCTTCGGGAAAGCAGGTACCCCTGGTTTTAGAAATCCCGAAGAGACGGGCCCACTGCATGGGCCGGGGACAAAGGACCCCGGACAAAAGACTTGAAATCACAAGTGGCTAATAAATCCAGGACAATGCTCCACATTACCAGCGATCATAGAAATGCAAATGCGTGCAGCCATAAGAGACTTGGAAATAAAAAAAATAAAATAAAAAAAGCCCACAGTGCAATTGGCAAGAGAAAACGTCAGACCCCACGTCGTGGCTGTGGGCAGAAAGGGGGTCTGGCTACCCTGCCGGCCTGAGTGCATATTTGCAGAATCTTTCTGGAAGGTCCAAAGTGGCAAAAGGTATCAAAAGCCTTTCAAACGCACATACCTGGGGGAAGCAACAATTCCAGTTCTAGTCGTTTCTTCCAAGGTAATAATTAACTGAGTAAAGTTCTCTCTACAAGGGTGTTCCCCGTAGGGGCAATTACAACAGGGAAAAAAGTTTAAAAGAAGAACAATCTGGAGACACACACACACACACACACACACACACACAGAGAGAGAGAGAGAGAGAGAGAGAGAGAGAGAGAGAGAGAGAGAGAGAGAGAGAGAGAGACACAATCGGGGTGGTTGGAGAAATCATCTGTTACATTCCTTCAAGAGAAGGCTATGTAACCACTCAGAAATGTTATAGAAGAACATTTAACGGTGTAGAAAGATAGTTATCAATGGGAAAAAGCAGATTGATGGACGGCACCTAGTGGTTTAGAAGGGAAGAGAGTTTTGGCGAGTCTTGCTCTCCCACCTCCAGTCCTGAGCATCCTCTGCACCCCCATGAGAGATGTTAAAGTTTAGGAAAGCATTGTCTATAGGTTTCTGGAGGGGGTTTCCAGAAGTTTCTGTGCACCCAAGAGCCAATCTGAATTACATCATAGAAGGTGGGATACTAAGTACTTTCACATCAAGGTGCAGGGGCATATGGGGTGCTGGAACCCATTATTTTTTTTGGGGGGGAGGATGCCTGGAATTGAACTCAGGGACATTTGACCACTGAGCCACATCCCCAGTCCTATTTTATATTTTATTTAGAGACAGAGTCTCACTGAGTTGCTTAGCATCTTGCTAAGTTGCTGAGGCTGGCCTCCAACTTGTGATCCTCCTGCCTCAGCCTCCTAAGTCACTGGGATGACAAGCACACTCCACCCCGCCCAGCTGGAACCCATTTTGGATCCTACATGTTGCTAACTTGGTATGTGTGTAACTTTCTCTTACAGCCTGTGGTCAGACAGAGGAGAATTCACTGCTACACTCCCTGTCCACCCCAAGTCATCTGTCCCCAAGCCAGATATGATTACCTAAGCTGGGTTAAAGGTCTGAAGTGTCAAAACTATTTTTTTTTCAGGGTCACAATCCAGATTTGAGAAACTTTCTTGCAGGAGCAAAACCAACTTTGACATAGAGCATTTGCAAAAATAAATAAATACATAAACAAACAAATAAAAAACTTTTAAGTGGTAGTGAGATACACATAGCAAAAGTTTCCATTTTAAGCATTTTAAGTGCATGGCTCAGAGGCATTGACTATGTTCGCATTGCTGCGCAAACATCACCACCAGCCATCTTCAGAACTTTTCTGTCCCCCCAAACTGAAGCTCTGTCCCCATTAAACCGTAATTCTTTTTTTTAAATTTTTTTTGGGGGGGTGCTGGGGATCAAACCCAGGGCCTTGTGCTTCAAGGCAAGCACTCTAACGACTGAGCTATCTCCCCAGCCCCCAAACCCTAATTCTTGAAGCTGGGTGCAGTGGTGAATGCCTGTAATTCCCACCACTCAGGAGGCTGAGGCAGGAGGATTGCAAGTTGGAGGCCAGCCTCAGCAACATAGGGAGGCCCTAAGCAACTCAGCAAGACCCTGTCTCTGAATGAAATATAAAAACGACTGGGGATGTGGCTCTGTGGTTCAATTCTTGTGACTGGGTTCAATCATTGGTAACAAAACAAACAAACAAACAAACAGAAACCAAAACACTCCATGGCTCCTTCCTCAGAAGCTGAGACTCGCCATTCTACTTTCTTTGACGACCCTGGGGGCCCACATAAGCATGGTCACACAGCATGTCTTCCTGTGGTTGGTTTGTTTCACTGAGTGTAATACCCAGGTGGTAGAATGGATAAGAATTTCTTTCCTTTCTAAGGCTGAATACTAGCTTATTATTTGTCTAGACCAAATGGTGTTTATCCACTTATCTGTTGGTGGACACTTGGGTTGGGTATAAAAATAGCCCCTTTAAGATCCAGTTCAGGGCTAGTTGTCTTGCGTCCCTGTGGAAGCAGGTGTTGAATTTCTTTGCATAGACCAGGTGTCATGCTCTGATCATGGTGACAAAGAGGATGATCTGGATCTGTGAGCAATGCCACATCCAAGGAGGTCCCCGAGAAGAGTGACACTTGGTGCCACAAGCATTCCATGTGGTGCATCCTCCATGCATGTCTGACATCTAATTTTTGCATTTCTTTTATTAAAAAAGAAATTAAAAAAATGAATGAAATGAAAAGTTGAGGTGACCCATGTATCTGTGATACTTTGTTTTGCTGGATAGATTCCAACTGGATTTGTTTTTCTTTTCTTTTTTTTTTTTTTTTTTTTGATACTGTAAATTGAACCCAGGGTCACTTTACCACAAACCCACATCTGCAGCCCTTTAGGTTTTTCATTTTGATACAGGGTCTTGCTAAGTTGCTCAGGACCTTACTAAGTTGGTGAGGCTGGCCTCCAGCTGGTGATCCTCCTACCTCAGCCTCCTGAGCAGCTGGGAATGTAAGCGTGAGCCACCACACCTGGCCTGATTGAATTTTAAAAATAAAATAAAAATTATATTTAAAAAAAAAATCTCCGGATGTGTGGTATGATTCCATTTGGGTTAAAAGAAAGTGTTTTCATGCCCAGAAAAAGAGCTAATAGAAGGATATCTACTGAAATGTTAACAATAGTTATCTCTTGGTGGTGGGAAATAGGTGACTTTTCTCTTCCCTCCCCCTCCCCCTTTCTGCTTTTCCCCTTCCTCTCTCCCCCTCCTCTTCCTCTCCTCTCCTCTCTCCCCTCCTCTCTCTTCTTCTCTGTTTTGGAATAAGAGGGAAAAATCATGTACCCTTTTGGAATAAGAAAGAAAAACAATATATATCAATCAGAAAGTGTCAATATCTGAAAATAAAGAACTGGATCACCCATAAATTAAAGGGAGCATTTATTCGCTTTGTGAATGAAAACTTTACGTTTCAAAGGGGTTCACAGTTCTGTGAACAAAATAGGCACTTGATAAACATTTGCTGAATCAATTAATGCATGAATTTTCTCTGGGATTTCTTCACATGGCAGGCTCCCCTGTGCATTTGAAATGAAATCAATTTACAAAACTAATTTGCACCTCTTCCCCCCCAATGCAGCCATTGTGTAAAGTAGATCAGATGCAAAGAAATGTTCCAGTTCTTGCTCTACCACTAACTACGGTCATGGTTTTTTGCCCCATATCCTGCTCCCGGAATCAGTTTCTTTATCTGAAAAAGGGAATAGGAATAACCTGCTATTATGGTACTTTATTGTTTGTGCAAAACTCTTAGAAAGTGTATAAGCTGCTGCCAGAGTGAAAGACTGCAAAGTTTAAGAGTCTATATGATCAGGAGGCTGAGGCAGGAGGATCACAAGTTTGAGGCCAGCCTCAGCAACTTAGGGAGGCTCTAAGCAACTCAATGAGACCCTGTCTCTAAATAAAATGTAAAAAAGAGATGGAGATGTGGTTCAGTGATTAAGCACCCCCTGGGTTCAATTCCTGGCATAGAGAGAGAGAGAGAGAGAGAGAGAGAGAGAGAGAGAGAGAGAGAGAAATCATTTTTCCTAGCTATTGGATATTTACTGATGCAGGAATAAGCGGCATCTTGAAAAAAATTTTTAAGTTTGTTACTGATCTTTAGAAATTCAAATGATTTTTGTATATTGACCTTGAATTAATACAATAATTTTATTGCAATTCCTTTGACTGTGATCTACACATCATCTATAATCTTCTCCTGGCCTTGCTATAGTGACTGGAATCTCATAAAAGGTCAAATGAAAGTGGTTATTGTGAGCACTCTTGACTGATCCATTAAATGAAATGCTTACTACACATTTATCAAAAAAAATTCCTTTTTCATATCAAGAAAATGTCCTTCTGCTCTTGCTTCCTTAAGATTTAAAAATACCACACAAATAGCCCGGTGTGGTGGTGCACTCTTGCAGTCCCAGCTGCTCGGGAGGCTGAGGCAGGAGGACCGCAAGTTGGAGGCCAGCCTCAGCAACTCAGTGAGACCCTAAGCAACTCAGCAAGACCCTGTCTCTAAATAAAATATAAAAAGGTCTGAGGATGTGGCTCAGTGGGTAAGCTCCCCAGTATCCCCTCCCAAATACCACAAATATATATTCAATGTTCTCATTTTTTCAGCTTTTGAGATGATTAAATGCTTTTTCTCCTTTGTTCTATTAGCATGATGATTTCTAGATGCCGAGGAAACCCATACTTTTTGGAATACATGGGATTCAGTAGGATCAAGTGAGATTTAATTGGATTCAATTTATTGGATATAATTGGCTAGCATTTCACTCAGGAATTCTTTCATTTATTTTTTAAGTGATATTTCCTTTATCATAATGTCCTTATTGGGTTTTGGATATCAAGCATATTCCAGTCTCATAAAGCAATTTTTCTTTTCTCTAGTTTCATATTTCAAGTATAATTTGCTGGCGAAGCTATCTGAGTAGAGTTTCTTTTGTGAACAAAATTTTAAAATATGCTTTCAGTTTCTGAATTGGTTTCTTTAATAGTTATAGTACCTTTAATATTTTGCATTTCTAATTGTTAGATATGATTTTTTTGTAGTATTGGAGATGAAAACCAGGGAACTCTACCACAGAGTTACATCCAGAGCCTTTTTTATTTTTTATTTTGAGACAGGTTTTGCTAAGTTGCTGAGGCTGGCCTCAACATGTGATCCTCCTGCCTCCGCCTCCAAGCACCTGAGATTACAGGCTTGTGCTCCTGCTTCCAATTGATAAATCATGTTTTCTTATCATAGAAAATTTCAGATATTTTGGCATAAAATTGGTTCATACAGCATCATATTTTTATTGTCTTCAGGATCCATAATTTATTCTCTTCTTTATTCTTGACCTTAAGTTATTTTCCAAGCTTGTCAAGGGTTTATTGAAAAACACCTTTTGGGTATATTGATCTGGTCTATTGTGTCTTGGTTTTCTACTTTGCTATTTTCTATTCTTATCTTGATTATTTTTTCCTTTCGATTTTCCTGCCTTGTGGTACACATTAAAATCAAGATGTTTGAATCTTTCTACTTTGTTCTTCTTTACCATGTCATTTTGTTCATCCTGGGTCTCTTGTAATTCCACATGAGTTTTAGAATCAAATTCCTTCAAGAAAGCTGGTTGGGATTCTGCTAGGACATGGATGAATCTCTACATCAATTTTGGGACTATTGCTGTCATAACAAGGTTAAGTCTCCCAATCCAGGAACATGGATGTTTTCCCAATAGATCTCTTTAATTTCTTTGAGCAATATTATATAGATTCCAAAGAACAAGTCTTGCACTTCTTTTGTGAAATTTGCTTCCAAGCATTTTGTTCTGTTTGATGCTGTTGTGAACAGGATTTCTGGGTTGATTTTATTTTTGTGTTGTTCTTAGTAAGTGTATGAAATACAATTGCTCTTTGTATATTAATCTTGTATCCTGCAACCTTGCTTACCTCATTTACTGGTTTCAATAGCTTTTTAGTGGATTCCTCAGAATTTTTAAAAATGTATAAAACCAGGTCATCTGTAGTGTAGTTTTACCTATTTCTTTCCTATCTGGATGAGGTTTATTTCTTTTTCATGTCTTATTATGCTGGCTGTAATCATCCGCATAATGCTGAAGAGAAGTATTGAGAGTGGGTCTCTTATCTTGGGGCTCATCTCAGGGAGACAGCATCCAGATTTTTACCACTGAGTATGGTGTTAAGTCATTTAGCTGTTATTCTATTAATATTACTAACAGCTTTGAAAAGATAAATCATCAAAAAGAATGTAGTCATTTAATGTCGGAACTATGAACTACTTTCCGCTAATAGTTTATATTGTCCAAGATAGGTCACTGTGTTTTCTTTAAAAATATGAAATACCCTTCAGTAAGGTGCAGTGGTCCACTTACCAGTGGCTTGGGAGGCTGAGGCAGGAGGATCGCAAGTTGGAGGCCAGTCTCAGCAATTTAGTGAGGCCCTAAGGAACTCAGTGAGACCCTGTCTCTAAATAAAATATAAAAAGGGCTGGGGATGTGGCTCAGTGGTTAGGTGCCTCTAGTTTCAATCCCTGGTACAAAAAAAAAATGTGATACAATATCCTTCAATGCCTGCTGAGATGCCTTGGAGAACCTTGGCACATAGTTTTTTATTTTTATTTTATTTTTTTGTGGCACTGCGGATCGAACCCAGGGCCTTGTACTTGCAAGGCAAGCACTCTACCAACTGAGCTATTTCCCCAGCCCTTGGCACATAGTTTGAAAATGACAGATCTACATTTTTCTTAAACCCATCTATTAAGTTCTTAGTTTTGAGTATTATGTGTGTGTGTCTGTGTTTTGGTTCTAAAACCTTTGTGTGGTTTTGCTTTTTGATTCTGCTATTTCTTACCTAGAGATAATGATCATTTTCCTGCCAAAATTCTCCATGTTGTTCTTGAGCATAACAGTAACCACAGGATCTTAAAGTCTGTGAGTCTCCACTCCGATCCCTGCTCATCTGAGGATCTGTTTTTATTTTCAGTGATTTCTGCGATCGTTTTTCTCTTCATGTGCCTGGTTCTGAAGATGGCGGTGAACATGACGATGACAGTTTGGACACTGTATTATTTGAGGTCTCGGCTGACTTTGTCCCCCTGTGGAGAAGGCTTGCACTGGTTTCTGACAGACGCCAGAGACTGGTTTCATCATTGTGACCCAAAGACTAGACAGGAATAACTTAGAAAGTTTATTTTGGCTCATGGTTTCAGAAGTTCAGTCCATGGTTGGTCAACTCCATGGCTCTGGGCCTGAGGTGAGGCAGAACATCATGGCGGAAGGGCCTGGTGGAGGGAGGCAGCTCGGGACCTGGCAGCCAGGAAGGAGAGAGAGAGAGATAGAGAGTGTGATTGTGTTAGTTCTGCTCATCAGGGACAACATATAAACCCAACGTCATGTTATGTTACCAGTGATCTACCTCCTCCAACCACACCCTACCTGCCTATGGTCACCACCCACTTAATCCCTATCAGTGGATTAATCCACTGATCCAATTAAAGCTCTAACAATCAAATCATTTCACCTCTGAACCTCCTTGCATTGTCTCACACGTGAGCTTTTGGGGGACCCCTCCTAGCTACACCACAACACGGTCTAACTTCAGCTTCTGTATTGCAAGAGAGCTTCCCTCATGATCTCTTCACAATGCTTGGGGGGTCTGGGGGTGTTTACCAGGACTCCCCAATCTTAATGTTCCTGAGATCCCACAAAACAGTCAAAATTTCAGTATTCCATTCTCTCAGTCACTTCTGATGGAATCACAAATGCCACCAGGGAGAAGTAGCCCAGATGAGTGTCTTTTCTCTCCGTTTCCTTCTTTCTCTGCATTCTGGCCTGGAGATGCTTCACTATCTTGTTAGGTCTTTTATGCCTTTAAGAATATTTGAAAAACAAACAAACAAAAAAAGGCTTGTTGTCCAGGTTTTCCTGTTTGTCTTCAGCAGAAGAATCAGTTTGATTGTGTCTAACACCACCAGAAGAAATTCTGGGGAGATGACTTTTCAACCTACAGGACTCTCGGATCCCTGTGATGGTTGGGGGTGGTGGGTAAACTTAACATCTCTTTTGTTTAGGGATATATGTTACTTTAGGAATTAAACATTCTTTTGTTTGAAAAGGGGATAGTTCTGGGTATGCTTGAATAGGATGATGTCAAGGCTGGAGAGAGCAGGGGAAGGGGGGAGGGGATTGGGGGAGGGGGGTAAAATCTTTTCATATCAAGATAAAAGGATTTTTTTGTTTGTTGTTGTTTCACTGCATAAGTGTGAATGATAGATTGGGGATCCTGTATCAAAGGATGTGAAAGCCATTCTCCCATGGTGAAAGGCCAGGAAGGAGAAGAGAAACGTCTGGTCGGAAATACCCTGTGGTTGGGAAAGGTCATTTCATGGTAGCAAAACTGAGAAATGATGTTCAACTTGAGATGGTTTTCTGTCCTATCCTGTAGTTTTATCTTTTGTCATCCAATCCCTCGAACTGTCAGTAAAAATCTCTTTGACCCAATGCCATTGTGTGTTATTCAGTTTTCTGAGGTCACTGTGACAAAATGCCTGAGGAAATAAACTTAAAAAGGAAGAAAGGTTGGTTTGGCTCACGATGTCATAGATATTATACCATGTTCACCTGACCCCATTACTTGGGGCCCATGGTGAAGCAGTAGCTCATAGTGGGGAATGCAAGGTGGGTGAGGCTGGTCCCATCATGGCGAATGGGAAGTGAAGAGAGGAAGAGGAAAAGGAGGGGTTGGGCTCCCAACATCCCTTTCAAGGCCACGCCCACAATGACCTAATTTCCTCCCACTAGGCTCCACCTTTTAAAGGCTCCACCACCTCTCAATAAAACCATTACCCGGGGACCAACCACAGGGTCATTTGGAGGCCACTTAACATCAAAACCATAATGCTTCATTTTAGCAGTGTCTTTGGGAGTTCAAGATCGGTTCTCTCCCAGAATAGGAAGGTGCAGAGAAGGTGTCTCCTCCTCTCCCTCCTCCTCCTCCTCCTCCTCCTCCCCCTCCCCCCTCCCCCTCCTCCTCCTCCTCCTCCTCCTCCTCCTTCTTCTTCTTCTTCTTCTTCTTCTTCTTCTTCTCCTTCTCCTTCTCTCTCTCTCTCTCTCTCTCTCTCTCTCTCTCTCTATCTATCTCTCTCTCTCTCTCTCCCTCTCTCTCCTCCACCCATTTCTCTCTCTTCAGTGCTGGGGATTGAACCCAGATCTTCCACATGAACAAAGAGACATGTGGCCTGAAGTGAGGGAGAGGAAGCTGAGGGGAAGACCACCAAGTGTCCATGGGTGTCCCTGGTGGTTTGAGGACATTTACTAGCCTTCCCAGTCACATAATACTGAAGCCTTGACCACATGCTTAGAAATTCTGGTTTAATTGGTCTGTGTGTAAACCCAACCCAGGTTTCCTCAAAAACTCCTTGGGGGTTCTAATGTACGGCCAGGGTGGAGAAACGCTGTCTTAGATGCGTCCCTTCTATCAACTGTGCAAACCCTATCTTTACTCAGTCTCTATGGGACACTTGAACCCCACTCAGATCTGCTTGTGAGATATGATCAAACACCAGGTCGTTACTGGTGCCAGTGACTTATGCACAGCATCTTAATGAAGACGGGATAAGCAGACCCTTTGTGTTCAGTGGGCTCTCAAGCCCATGTTCCACGCACTGGGGAGTTTGCCTAGACCACTCAGGCGCCTGTCATGACCCTCCTGTCCCTAGTGCTAGGGACTCAGTTCATGCACCTGCCCTTTCTCACCTGGCTCCCAGCAGATGTCCCCACCTGAAGCTTCCTCTTCTCCCTCTCCACACCATGGGGACTTTTTACAGCATGCAAGCCATGTCACCCTTCTGCTTAGAAGCCCACACTGGGACCACAGCCCTGGGGTCAAAGTCAGGGTCCTTAGAATGGAGCCTGTTCTCCACCATCTCGACCAATCATTCATCTCTTTGCTTGAGATCCTGTTTCCTGGTTGGCAGAGTGGCTCACTCTCCCCCGGACCTGCCATGCCCTCTGACCAGGATGCCCCGCCCCCTTGGTCTGCCTGGGACCCCCTGCAACCCACTGGGACCCAGCTCCCCTCCTTCTCCTCCTCCTCCATCTCCTCCTCCTCCTCCATCTCCTCCTTCTTCTTCATCTTGTTCTTTTTTTCTTATTCCCCCTCCCTTTCTCTTCCTCCTCCTCCTAATTCTCTCTCTCTCTCTCTCTCTCTCTCTCTCTGTGCTGGGGATTGAACCCAGGGTCTTGTGCATGTGAGACAAGCACTCTACCAACTAAGGTACATCCCCACCCAGTCCTCTTCTTTATCTCTGTCTCCTCCTCTCCCTCCTCCTCCTCCTCTCCCTCCTCCTCCTCTCCCTCCTCCTCCTCTCCCTCCTCCTCCTCTCCCTCCTTCTCCTCCTCTCCCTCCTCCTCCTCTCCCTCCTCCTCCTCTCCCTCCTCCTCCTCTCCCTCCTCCTCCTCTCCCTCCTCCTCCTTCTTCTTCTTCTTCTTCTTCTTCTTCTTCTTCTTCTTCTTCTTCTTCTTCTCCTTCTCCTTCTCCTTCTCCTTCTCCTTCTCCTTCTCCTTCTCCTTCTCCTTCTCCTTCTCCTTTTCTCTCTCTCTCTCTCTCTCTCTCTCTCTCTCTCTCTCTCTCTCTCTCTCTCTCTCTCCCTCTCTCTCCTCCACCCATTTCTCTCTCTTCAGTGCTGGGGATTGAACCCAGATCTTCCACATCCCCAGAGATTGGTACCGGCAGCCTCCATTTCACAAACATATTCTATTTCTAAACTCAAACATTTTAGAGAGTGGCTCTTGAGTGGCCAATTCCTGTGACCAAGGAGGTGGCCCCATTTGAAGCAAGATCACACATTTACTCATGACCCCAATGAACATGTTTCTCTTTTCCTCCATCAGGGGTCCAATATTTTCCATGAGTCCCTAGTCCTGTGTGTGTGTGTGTGTGTGTGTGTGTGTGTGTGTGTGTGTGTTCACATTCGTCAAGTAGCGGTAACTACTTGATTTTTGCTGAAGTCACTGGGAAGAGAGGAGCCCTTTTTCCTACTGAGTCACAAAACTGAGGAGCATTGGGAACTTAGCTGAAAGCTGTCCGACATCTTTTCTTCCTTCCCCACAGGGAAAGACTTCTTTTTCCTTTCCCCTTTTTCTTTTTGGTACCTGGGATTGAACCCAGGGGTGCTAACCACTGAGCAACATCCCCAATGTTTTATTTAGAGACAGGGTCTCACTGAGTTGCGTAGGGCCTCACTAGTTACTGAGGCTGGCCTCCACCTTGCGATCCTCCTGCCTCAGCCTCCTGAGCCTCTGGGATCACAGGTGTGCGCCACCGCACCTGGTAGGAAAGATTTTCTGAGGTGACGCCAACTTAGAGGAAAACTGAACCAAAGCTCAGAGAGACACTGAGTCTTGAAGACACCCTGAGTTCCTGATTCAGCTCTGATGTATGTCTAGATTTTTCAGTTTTTGGTTGATCCATAGTGGTTGAGGTGTGAGCCAGAATCTGAAAGCATTCAGCCTGATGCACCATGATAGCCAGACCCTGCTCTTGGTGGGTGGGGCTGGGTCCTGCATGGTCACCAATGTCCCCCTCCTGCAGCAGCTGCTGCTGTGAGTCACCTGGCTGTGCATTTGGACTCTGGCCTCTTGCCTGACTCCCACCCCTTCCAGCTGCCCTAGTCTTTTCTAGACTCAGGGTCCCTCTTATCTCACTGGCTGCTACCCCTTCTTGATCAAGGTAGCTGTTTTTTGTAGGTCGCACCTGTGACTACTTTTTGAAGTCTGATCCATCTTCTTACGCTTTCCTGTCTCTGGCAGACACTTCAATGACCCACCAACTGATACTTGCTGGCTCCCTCGCAGGTAAGGTGGTTGTGTGATCCACTTTTGGCCAGTAAGATGAAGGCATGCCATCTCCCAGAAGCTTCTGGGGGAAAGTTGGCTTCCTAGATAAAAGATAGAACTGCATAAGGGAAAATAATTTTGCTCTTGTCTCTTATTTCCATTCTCTTCCTTTCTTTCATTTTCTTTCTATTTCTCTCTCTCTCCCTTCCTTTCCTTCCTTCCTTCCTTTTCCTCCTTTCCTTCCTTCCTTCCTTCTTTCCTTTCTTCCTCTGTCCTTCTCTCCTTCCTTCCTTTCTCCCTCTCTTCCTTCCTTCCTCTGTCCTTCTCTCCTTCCTTCCTCTGTCCTTCTCTCTTTCCTTCCTTCCTTCCTTCCTTCCTTCCTTCCTTCCTTCCTTCCTTCCTTCCTTCCTTCCTTCCTTCCTTCTCTCCTTCCTTCCTCTGTCCTTCTCTCTTTCCTTCCATCCTTCCTTCCTTCCTTCCTTCCTTCCTCCCTCCCTCCCTCCCTTCCATCCTTCCTTCCTTCCTTCTATTCTTTCTTTCTTCCTTTCTTCCCTTCTCTCTCTCTCTCTCTCTCTCTCTGGTGGTGCTGGAGATGGAACTCAGGACTTTACACATGGTGTAATGGTTGATTTGAACTGTCAACTTGATTGGATTAAGAGATGCTCCTGATTCAGAGGCTTCTGGGTGTGTCCATGAGGGCGGGTCTGGGAATGATTGGCATGTGGGACAGTGAACCCTCCCTAAGTGTGGGCGGCACACCCAATAGGATGGAATCAAAGCTGGAAGAACAAGGAAGTAGATGCAGATGCAGATGCAGCTCAGCTCTTCTTGAACGGGTTCTTGATCACTGCTTCGATCCTCTGAGGCTATCAGACTCTCACTTCTTCACTCTTCCAAAGTGGACTCTGCCAATGATTCTCCAGGAAGTTTCCAGAAGCCTTGGTCTCAGACTAGGGTAGTACTGTGGATCCTTCTTGTTCTGGGGCTTCTTTGTCTTGGGCTGCGCAGCTGCTGGTTCCTCCAGCTCTCCAGCTGCAGATGGCCATTGTGGACTCTCCAGTTTCTGGTCGTGTAAGCCAATCTAATAAATCCCCTTTTTTAAAAAAAAAAATTATTTCTGCAGGCTGCATTTTGATTCATTGTACACAAATGGGGTACAAGTGTTCACATCTATGGTTGTGCACACTGTAGATTCACACCATTCGTGTAATCGTTCACGTACATAAGGTAATGATGTCTTTCTCAGTCCACTATTTCCTTCCCCCACCCCCACCCGCCCCATTTCCCTCTACACAATCCAAAGTGCCTCCATTCTTCTCTTACCCCCCAATCCCCTTTTTTATAATCATACTTTCTGTTGATTCTGTTCCTCTAGAGAACCCTGCCTAATATACCTGGCATGAACAGGTATGCCTGTAGTTACAGCAACCACAGAGCAAGAAGGCACAGCGTGGAAATCCATCATGGTGGCATGGAAGGGAGGGAAGATTCTGACGTTGCTGAGGTGAGGGAGGGACCCTGGAGCCACCCACTCCAGGTGACTCGCCAGGGAAACAATACATGCCCTTAAGGTTTGATCAACTCTTCACCAAGTATCCTGATGTTCATAACCAAAAGCTTCCTTAACTAATCCATCAGGCAAAGCATTCATAACCCCACGAAGACCCTCATCAAACGTTTAATTGAATGTTTGCTGAGCATTCCCTAAATACCAAATTTTGATTATATTATTTCTTCCTCCTCCTCCTCCTTCTCCTCCTCCACCTCTTCTTCCTCTTCTTCTTTTTCTTCTTCTTCTTCTTCTTCTTCTTTTTCTTCTTCCTCCTCCTCCTCGTCCTCTTCTTCTTCTTCCTCTTCTTCTCCTTCTCCTTCTCTCCCAGGGATTGAACTCAGGGCACTTAATCCTGACCTCCAGCTTCTCTCCAGCCCTTTTTATATTTTATTTAGAGACAGGGTCTTGTTGAGTTGCTCAAGGCCTTGCTAAGTGGCTGAGGCTGGCCTCCAACTTGCGATTCTCCTGCCTTAGCCTCCCGAGCTGCTGGGATGATAGGGGTGCACCGCTGCGCCTGGCTATTGCATTTCGTTTAACCCACCTATCAACTTTTGAAGATATAAATGACCATCCATCTTAAAGATGAGGCATGAAGGTGTAATTGAAGAGCTGTCGTTGCTGTAGCAGGTGAAAGCAAATCTCAGCGACTTCTTGCAAGAGGAGCTCAGTTCCCTGTCGCGTAAGGTGGAGGTCCTGGTGGGGTATAAAGTATTTCGGTTCCACACAGTCATTCGGGGACCCAGGATGATGCACCTTCAACGTGCAGCTTCTAATGGAGCCTGGATGCCAACATCTGACTGGTAGCCATGTGGAGCTCTGCAGTAGGCATGGATGTCCAGCGCTGATTGGACAGAACTTGATCACGTGATCAAGCGTAAAGGAGGCTGGGAGATGAAGTCCAGCTCCTTCTGATGCCTCCTCCCAGGTGAATATTTGACAGGCTTGCTTGTATTTAGCACCAGCGTCCCAGGGATCGAGGCGCCGAGGATGGAAGGGTGCAGAAGGGACCTTTGACCAGCCCTGTCGCATCCTGTTGTGAAGTCTCTATTTCTCACACAGTGGTGCAGAGAGGGGACATGGAGCAGGTGTACAGAAAACCTGTAGCGCCACAGAAGACAGATGCACTTGGGACTGGATCTTTCCAGCTCCACTCCGTCTCATCTGACAGATGTGGAAGCCAGGATTTCCAGGCAAGCCGGGTTGCTCTTGCTTCTGCCACCGCCTCTTTCTCTCCATGAGAACTTCTGGTAGAGGTGACTTGGGGAGCTGAGGGACCCCGTCTCCTCCGCGGCTGCCTAGGGGATCCGCGACGTGCGCCTCCCCTCCCCTCCAGCTTCTCGTTTGCCACTGGGACACACACACAATCACACCCCGTGGCTTGTGATGCAGTCGCTCCACTCGTGAAACCCACAGAGCCCTCTCCTTCCCGCTCCTGCGGAACCAAACCCTCCCTGGTGGCCGAGCTAATCGGGAGAGGCTTCGTGCTGTTTCCATGTGGAGAGATAAGACCAAGTGGGATGTTAAATTATCAGACCCCAAGGATGCGGACTCCTCAGGGTGGTCTTGCTGAAATTCCGTCTCCTGGGTGGTGTTTATCTGCTCCATAGCAGGTGCATGTCTCGTCATTCACTTTTCTCTGAGTCCTTTTTCTTCCTTCTCATCTTAGTGAAGTTTTCTTCTTTCTTTTCTTTTCTTTTTTTTTTTTTTTTTTTTTGGTACTGGGGTATGACTCCAAGTGTGCTTAACCACCGAGCCACATCCCCAGCCCTTTATATTTTTTATTTTGAGACAGCATTTCACTAAGTTGCTGAGGGACTTGCTCAATTGCCGAGGCTGGCCTCCAACATGCCATCCTCCTGCCTCAGCCTCCACAGCTGCTGGGATTACAGGTGTGCACCACCATGCTGGGCCCTCCCCCATGGGGTCCTCCCTCATCTGGCACCCCCAAGGAACAGAGCCAGTCATTTATGGATCATGGCTCTGAAACCATGAGCCCCAGGACATACTTTTTCACCTGTAAAATTATTTCTTTTTGAGCTGGGTGTGGTGGCGCCTGCCTGTAATCCCAGTGGCTCAGGAGGCTGAGGCAGGAGGATTGCAAGTTGGAGGCCAGCCTCAGTAATGGTGAGGCATTAAGCAACTCAGGGAGACCCTGTCTCTAAATAAAATATAAAAGGGCTGGGGGTGGGGCTCAATGGTTGAGTGCCCCTGGTTCAATCCCTGGTACGAAAAAAAAAAAAAATCTTCCTTTTGGATCTTTTGCTCACAGCCTAAAGAAACTGACTAAAACATAATTTGGTAGATTTCATTTCCTAGTACTTGAGAACTTAAAAATAAATCTGGCCATGAAAGCAAAACCCCCACGTAGTTCCTTGGTACTCTTCTTGGGGTTGTAATGGAGGTGAGCTACCTAATCTATATATCCAAGTGATGATCAGAGAAATGATTCACATTTGTTCTGCGAGGAGTCCTGTGCTGTTGGGAAGGCAGAGGGGAGAAGGTGACCCCAGTTGGGGGTTCCAAGTGATCAGGTGTGCAGGCTTAGCCATGGGGGTGCAGAGGGGGGCTCCTCAGTGACTCCAAACTTGAAGTGGTTTGTCCATGATAAAAATTACCATGTCTGCTTGGATTCATACAGGGCTTTGCATCCAGGTTTATAAAGATTCATGAGGAACAAAATTAAGAACAGAGAAGAAATTAGCCAGGAGTGTTGGCAGATACCTGTCACCCCAGCAACTCGGGAGGCTGAGGCAGGAGGACGGCAAGTTGGAGGCCAGCCTCAACAACTTGGCGAGGCCCCCAGCAGGTTAGCGGAGAACCTGTCTCTAAATAGAAAATAAAAAGTGCTAGGGAGGTGGCTCAGTGGTAGAGCTCCTCTGGGTTCAATTCCCAGTACTGAAAAATAAGAGAAAATAAAATATCAGAGAAGAAAGGGAGGATGGGACAGGGAGGCCATTCCAGCGGGAGAGACTGGGTGAGACCGAGACTCAGGTCTGTGAAGTGGGCTCAGAAACGCACGGGGATCTGTTCATTCGAAGTGGTCAGAACGTAGGGAAGGATCACCCACCTGCACCAGTGTCCTCCACAGGAAGCAGCAGTTTCTGCAGAACTTCCGGTCCTCAGTCCCGAGGTGCCACCAAGAGGGACATCGACTGTGCTCATGCGTGCGTCTCCTGGCTTCCCTTCCTGCCACCACATGGACTGTTTTTCTTATGAAAATGAATAGTCCATCTACCTTTAAAAAAAAAAATTAAACAATACGAATTTGAAGTGCAAAGCTCTTCCCGTTTTGCACCGTGTCTCCATTAGATTTGCAGAAGGTCTTTCTGTTTTATTAGTTTCTTTTCAAAGAACCTGGTCGGGCATTTATTTATAATTTCCAGTGCTTTTAAGTTCTCTAATTTATTTATTTGCTTTTATCTTTATGATCTCTCGCCCATTTTCTTTTGGGTTCGTTCTCTGCCTTCAATCCTGAGTTTGAAAGCCTCATTTATTCCCGTCCCTTTTGTGCGCGCGCGGGAGGGTTTGACAATAAACGCATTTAAAGTTATGGAAGGAGCCCCCAGGGCCGGCTGGGACTGTCCCGCAGATTTTTCTATGTGGTGTTTTATTTGCATTATTTTCTCTCCCCGTCTGTTATTTGTGTGCTTGATTTCCTCCTTGACCCAGATGCTATTTAGAAGGGTCATTTTTAAATCTCCAATTTGCTTTCTATTTTTAGAAAGGATTTCTTTCCAGCTTGACTATATCACATTTTATTCATTTATTAATTTTGGGGACATCTTTACCGCAGCTGACCACGTGATTAACTCACAAAGACGCTGTCCTGACCCTGGCTCATGTGGGACAGTCGCCTTTGTTTGGTAGAATGATAAATGCTTATATATTAATTTGTCGGCTCCTTTCTATAGTTCATTTCCACTGTGCTTAGTTTCTGTTTGCTTGATATTTCACAAAAGAGTATCAGTGAATTAAAATGTCCTTCCATAATCACATCTCTGGATCTCCTTTTATTTTTGACATTTAAAAAAAATGAGTTTTGTTGTTATGTGGTTCAGCATATGAATATGTGGGAAAAGAAACGGCAAGACTTCTGTTTGTTTGTTTTGGTACCAGGGACTGAACTCAGGGGTACTTGACCACAGAGCCACATCCCCAGCCCTATTTTGTATTTTATTTAGAGACAGGGCCTCGCTAAGTTACTTAGGGCCTCACTTTTGCTGAGGCTGGTTTTGAACTCATGATCCTCCTGCCTCAGCCTCCCAGGCCCTTGGGATGACAGATTATGTGCCTCTGGTCTGGCTTGTTTGTTTCAGACTGGGGTCTCATTATGTTGCCCAGGCTGACCTTGAACTCTAGGCTCAAGTGATCCTGGTACTTCTGTAAACTGGGGCTACAGTGTACACCACTGCACCTGGTATCAGAATTTCAGGATTAAAATAACCATTTTCTGGAGATGATCTAAGGGTTTAGACTCTGGAGCCCCACTGATAGATTCAGAGCTGGGACACACTTCATGCTATTTGTGGAATTAATTCTCTCTCTCTCTCTCTCTCTCTCTCTCTCTCTCTCTCTCTCTCCTTCCTTCCTTCCTTCCTTTGGTATTGGGACTGAACCCAGGGGGACTTAACCACTGAGCCCCATCCCCAACCCTTTTTCTATTTTATTTAGAGACAGGGTCTCGCCGAGTTGCTTAGGGTCTGGCTGAGTTGCTGAGGCTGGCCTCCAACTTGTGATCCTCCTGCCTCAGCCTCCTGAGCTGCTGGGATTCCAGGCGTGCACCACCGGGGCCCAGCTCTATTTGTAGAACTTCTCTTGGCCTCAGCGTTCTGATCTCCACTTTGGGAATCGTATCCATGACCTTGGACTTGTGAGGACAGAGGGCGTTAAGGCAGTGCCTGCGTGCAGGGTCCCTCAGCATGTGAATATTGATATTGTTACTATTATCTGTCGCAATGAGCCGCCGAGCATCATTTCGTAGGTTGGCTTTGCCTGATGGCCGTCTTGCCACTTTCTCTAGCTTTGGTTTAAAGGGCACACAGGCGCACGCATGCGCTGCAGTTTCCGCCCCTCCCCTCCTCTTAGATTTTTTTCTCTTCCCATTTGATGCCCGGGCCTGCACTGTGCCCTTCCGTCCCGGGTGTTCCCCCCCAGGACTCCATCCTGTCCCTTTTTAAACCGAGGAGAAAGTTTGGCGGGACCCGGCTGCACCGCCTCTCGGGAGCGCCCGGGCGGCGCGCGGCGTCCCCTGTGACTGTCCCCGGTCCCTCTGATTCGCTCTGCGGCGAGCCTGCTGAGAAGTGCGGCTCCCTCGGCGTGGCTTTTCTCTTTTTCCCGGGGAGCCAGGTGGGGTCCAGAGGTGCCCGCCTCCTGCCCACCCTCAGGAAAGTCCTGCGCCTTAGCGCGACTCTGATCAAAGCGCCTGTGCTGTTCTCGGCCTCTGATCTCGGCCGAGGCGCGGCGCCCGGGGCGCACGGCATTCCTGCGGGATCCGCGGGCTTCTGGCGTCTGTTCGCCTTCTTGCCAGAGGGTTTGGAGCCAGAGCCAGAGGCGAGCCCGTCAGAGGCGGGGTGGGGACGACCGGCCGCCCTCCCTGCTCCTCCTTCCCTCCGCTCTCCCCCTCTCCACCTTTCCCCTTCCCTCTTTTCCATTCTCCTTCCCTCCCTCCCTTCTTCTCTCCCACCTCACTTGATTCTGTCCTTGCCTCACTTCCTCTTTCCTTTCCTTGACAACGTCCTATTCAGAATCTACTTCATAACGGGCGTGGCGGCGCTCGCCTGTCATCCCAGCAACTCCGGAGGCTGAGGCAGGAGGATCGCAAGGTGGAGGCCAGCCTCAGCCACTTAGCGAGACCCTGAGCAACTCAGCGAGACCCTGTCTCTAAATAAAATATAAAAAGGGCTGGGGATGGGGCTCAGGGGTGAATCACCCCTGGGTTCAGTCCCTGGTACAGAAAAAATAAAAAGTTCCTATGATGTCAGATACTTTATTAGGGATTATTAATAATAATAATAACCCAAAGGACCTATGTTCAGCTGGAAGACCATGCCACATGCATTAGGATGGCTTCAACGACAATAATACTGGTGACAATAAATTGTCCCCTCCCCACCACATCGGGAGACTGGTGGCAGTCTTGTTTCTCTCTCTCTCTCTCTCTCTCTCTCTCCCTTTCTCTCCCCCCCTTTCGTACCAGGGATTGAACCCAGGGGTGCTTAACCACTGAGCCATGTCCACAGCCCTTTTTATATTTTACTTAGAGACAGGATCTCACTGAGTTGCTTGGGGCCTCACTAAGTGGCTGAGGCCGGCCTCCACCTTGCTATCCTCCTGCCTCAGCCTCCTCAGCTGCTGGGATGACAGGTCTGCTCCACGGCACCCAGCATGAGTCCTGTTTTCTAAAACCAAAGAAATCTTTATCCTCTGACCCAGTCACTTCCCACTGCAGAAATGTCTATATGTACTGACCAAAAGTCAGGTGCAAGAAGCCCACAGCGCGTCATGGATGATAACCCAGCCCCAACCGGGAATGACTCCCGTGTCCGTTGGCTGGAGAAGTAAAGGCAGGTATGTCCATGGGTGGGCTCTTAAGCTGCGATGGCGAAGATTGACCTGCAGCCTGGGGCCACGACATGACTGACTGTCTCCAAGATGGTTCTGACCCAGAGAAGGGGGCAGACCGCAGGATGAAATGTAGGGACGTTTCCTAAGCTATTGGAAGGCAGGGTGGCGGTTTCTCCTGGGGGGAGAGGGGCTGAGGCTAGAAGGTGCTGGAATGTGGGCGTGTGCCCCTTCTGGATGTGGGTAGTGTGTCCGCCGTGTGGAAATTCAGAGCTGCGTCCTACCCCGGCACCCGAATCTGATTCCCTTTTGAGCTGCTGGCTTCCTGGAGCCCCGGATGGACCCCAAGCTGCCCACCTTAACCCATATCGGTTCTGGGGTGAGGGTCCCGCTTCTGGGGTCCCTACTGCCCCCACCCCCCGTTGGGATCATGGAACTAGGCTCAGGGCTCTCCTTGCTTGGCGGTGCTTGTCATCTCAATGTGTCCCCTCTGGGTCTCAGGCAAACATCTGTTACTATTTTACACTTTGAAACTTTCTCAAGAAGGTCGTAGAAATTAAGAGTCACAATACAAACAGCGAAAGCTAAGTGCCTCTCAACACTGATGCTCAGTTCCCCTTTCTCAGAGGAGACTCTAGCATTTCCTTCCCTTCCCTTTCTTTTCCTTCCCTCCTTCCTTCCTTCCTTCCTTCCTCTCTCCCTCTCTCTCTCTCTCTCATACCAGGGATTGAACCCAGGGGCACTTAACCACTGAGCCACCTCCCCAGCCCTTTTTATATTTTATTTAGAGACAGGCTCTCACTGAATTGCGTAGGGCCTCACTCAGTGACTAAGGCTGGCCTCCAACTTGTGATCCTCCTGCCTCAGCCTCCCGAGCTGTTGGGATGACAGGCATGTGCCACCGTGCCTGGCTCATGAGCATCTTTCTGGTAACATGTCATCCCATGCATTCTGGTCCTAGATTTTGCCTCTTAGTCTATTTGCCAAGTTATTCCATCTCAATCTGTATAGCTCTTCTTGCTTCTATGTTAAATACATACAGGGGTATAGCTTAATGGTAGAGCACTTACCTACCATGTTTTAGGTACTGGGTTCCTTCCCCAGCACTGCAAGAAAAAAAAAAAATCTACTGTGTTAGAGAACTTATTTCCGGCTCTTATTTGTCCATGTTCTTTCTATTGAAGCTTCCATGGTTTCTTAGTGATTTCTAGTAACTCTTTATATATTAAGGAAATCAGTTCTTAAACTTTCAGATCTCATCTCTTATTATTCCTTATTCAGGCAAGCTGGTTGCTTCACACAGTCATTATAGTCTCACAGAATTCCAAGGACAGATGCTGAATGGCATCGGAGGCCCTTTCTGAGATCACAGACTTAGGAATCTGCCAGGGTCAACACCTTAGGATGTGATCTCAGATAGATCTCACGGGCAACTTGAGTTTTTAGCTTAAGCCAGGGTTTTTGCCAGTGAGAAACGTGAAGCTAAATTCTAACCACACCGTGGGAGGTGACCCCTGGGCAAAGGTCTGGATGAACTGGAAATTGTTGGACTCTCAGTGCTGTGTGTTCTGGTCCTGGTGTACATGCCTCTCTGTGCAGCCCTGCCTCCCCATCGGGCCCTCCTCGGCTCAGGTTTCGTCAGCGGTGTTTCCAGAATACCTGATCTTTATTCCTCAGGCGAGGAAGGATCCAAGTGTCAATCATAT
Source organism: Sciurus carolinensis (assembly GCF_902686445.1). Taxonomy (NCBI): domain Eukaryota; kingdom Metazoa; phylum Chordata; class Mammalia; order Rodentia; family Sciuridae; genus Sciurus; species Sciurus carolinensis. Next base: position 2,459,044 of record NC_062231.1, read on the forward strand.
CCTCTCCTCCTTAAGCCGGCTCCCTGGAATCGTGTCCTGAGTCAGGGATTTGGTTTACTGAGGAAGTTCTCCTTGGACCCCTTTAAAGGAGGCGGAAGCCCAACCTACCGGGGTCGTGTGAGGGTGGGAGGAGACTTCTGGAGAACAACTCATTTGTGTTGTCTCGCTCTTGGGATCCACTTGGTGAGGCTCCGGCAGCCCGCGCCGCCCTAGGGAGCCAGGGCGTGGTGAGTACAGTTCTTAGGTTTCTCCACCAGGGGGCGCGCATCAGCAAGGTAAATTCAAGACAGGTCCCAGGTGTAAGCTAGAGAGAAACTGGAGCCCCAGTTTGCTTTGCTTATACCAGACAGGACTAGGATTTTTTTGCAGGTGGTATGGAGAGGAACTCCAGGTAGGGACCAGGACATAACTGCAGGATTCCTCCTCCTAGAGCGAACTCTTCCCAGTGCCCTGTGTCTCTATCACTATACATCAAAGGAGCCCTGGACTCAGCTTTACGTCAGAGCTGGGGGCTTCCCGAAAGCCTGTGAGCCCACATCCCAGGAGGGGAAGCAGATGAGACATGCAATATAAATTTCAGGGTATGTCAGAAGTCGAAGTGCTTTGGCGACAATAAAACATACACGTTAAAAAGGAAATTGGGGGGGCGTTGGTATGGCATGATCATGAAGGACTTGCTGAGCAGATATCTTGAAGAAGAGAGGGTGGGGTTGAGGATATTTCTAGATAGCAAGGATTCGGGGGAAGGAGCACTAAAGATGAGCATAGCATTTGCAGGGCACACATCTGTCATCCCAGAGACTTGGGAGGCTGAGGCAGGAGGATCGCAAGTTGGAGGCCAGCCTCAGCCACTTAGCGAGACCCCAAGCAACTCGGTGAGACCCTGTCTCTAAATAAAATATAAAAAGTGTTGGGGATGTGGCTCAGGGGTTGAGCACCCCTGGGTTCAATCCCTGGGACCAAAAAATAAATAAACTTGCAGGGCTTCAAGATGAGAGTATCCTGCTTCCCTGCAGCCAGATAGAATGGACACTGTCCACACACACACACACATACACACACACACACACACACACACACACACACGGTGTGCGGGGCAGTAATGAGGAAGGCTTTCAAACTCAGTCTCCCTTTGGAGTGAGGCCCCCAAGGGACTCTCTTTCAGAGATGCCTGGATTCTGTTTCCTTGCCTGCTGGATAGATACCACAGACACAAAGGATGTGCTCTGCCAAGCTCCTGTCCCCCTCTGCCTGTCTGTCCCTCCCCATCAGCTTCTCCCTCCCCAGCTCCCCCTCTCCCGAGTCCTGCTGCTCCTTCTTGTCTGTGGGACCTCAGCCGCCTGGATGGGCTGATAGGACCCTGGCTGTCCACCTGTCACAGCACCGACGAGTCCCTGCGTCTTATCCTTCTTATCCACGTCGGTCGCGAGAAGCAGGCCTGTTTCTTTGAGGAAAAAGTAATTTATTTTCTAATTACAAAAGACGATGGATTTGAACAAAGGAAGGCAGCTCCCAGCTTAGTCAGCCGGACCCTGCGAGGACCCCTCTCTCCTCTTGCTGAGCCGGGGATTCGGGGAGTTCTCTGGAAGGGGAAGGAGAAGCCGAAGGGCCAAGCTGGTGGGTGGGACACTCCAATCCTCTCCGGGCAGGTCATTTTATTTGAAGACTGGAGCCTTTTGTGGAATGGGGTCCTGAGTCTGTGATTCTGAATGCTCATCCTGGGATCACTGAAGTATCTTTGCTGATCTCTCTCTCTCTGTCTCTCTCTCTCTCTCTCTGTCTCTCTCTCTCTCTCTGTCTCTCTCTCGTTTTACCATCACAGCAAATACGCACTCATCATTCTTCAGTGTAAGTAGAAACAGCACCAAGAGACCAAGGTCAGAGGTCAGACAGCTCTGTTATTTGCTTGTCATGTGGTCCCACTGGAACCTCAGTCTCTTCATCTGTCCAGTCATGAGGGTTGCTGAGCATCCATTCGAGATATCACTGTGGTGAGTCCCTGGCATGAGTCCTGGTGCATGGAGGGGCGGTCAAGCAAGGACAACTACCAGTCACTTTTCCTCTCTGTCCATCTCTGGGTTGGAAGCCAAGTGGGTAGGAATTCCGCTGAGATCTTGGAGGACATGGTCCAGTATTTTCAACCTCATTTTGTTCTTTCCTGGGTTCCTTCTCCCATCTCCCCATCTCTACATTTGCTGTCTGAAATCCTGAAATGCAAGTTCCAGGTGAGGTAGACGTGCTGAGCCCATCAGAGAGACTGCTCAGAGATGGCTGGAGTCCTGGCTCTCTCCCCAAGGAGATTTTTCTAGCTAGGAAGGTAGAAGGTAGAAGCTGGAGGGTCGACAGCTGGGGTCTGATTTCAGTTAAGCTTGAGGGGAGACATGCAGGGGAGGTGATGGGGGGTGGCGTTGGGAGAAGGTGCGCAGAGGGACCTGGTCAGAGACATCAACTCCCACGGAACGTTTGACTGTGATGTGCCTTGAATCTGATTGGTCTTCCTTGAGTCACCTGCCCACCCCCAAACCAATCCCGGAGGCGTGAGGAATGCTGGGCTCTCATTGGTCTGTATCAGCGTCACTCAGACTGTCTATTGGGTACTGGGAGTCTGGGGGTGGAGCCGTGGTCCTCCAGCTCTGGGCTCTGTGCTCTCTGCCCTGGTCTGACTTCCTCTTCGCATCTCCAGGGTGACTCCTTTCGGATGCCCTTGCCACATTCCGTATTGCCCTCCAGGCTTCTTTCTGACCCCTGGACCCCTGTTCCCCAGCCCCGTCGTGAGAAGGTCTTCCTAATGAGCCCCCAAATGAGTTATTTGGCCAAAGCTGAACAGAATGCCCACCCTAGGAAAGACTCCGTCAACCCTCTCGGTTGCCAGGGACAAAAACTCAACTCAAACTTGTTGAAGCAAAAAAAAAAATTCAGGGATAGATGAGGCACTGCAGAAGTCAGGGTCTCAAACAAGGTCTTGGAGTCTCGATATAGCTCCATTTCTTAGTTCTGCTTTTGAAAAATCCATCCCTCCATCCGTCCATCCATCCAGCCCTCCATCCCGCCATCCCTCCGTCCATCCATCCATCCATTCATCCATCCATCCCTCCATTCATCTGTCCATGCATCCATCCACCCCTCCCATTTGTCCATTCATCCATTCATCCATCCATCCCTCCATCCATTCATCCATCCATCTGCCCATCCATCTATCCATCCCTCCATCCCTCCATCCATCTGTCCATTTGTCCATCCATCCATCCATCCATCCATCCGTCCATGCCTCCATTTGTCCATCCATCCATTCATCCATCTATCTGTCCACCCCTCCCTCCCTCCATCCATCTGTCCATCCATCCATCCATCCATTCATCCCTCCATCCCTCCATTTGTCCATCCATCCATCCATTCCTCCATCCATCTGTCCATCCATCCATTCATCCATCCATCTGCCCATCCATTCATCTATCCCTCCATCCATCTGTCCATCCATCCATTCATCCCTCCATCCCTCCATTTGTCCATCCATCCATCCATCCATCCATCCATCCATCCCTCCATCCATTCATCCATCCATCTGTCCATTCATCCATCCATCTGTCCATCCATCCATCCCTCCCTCCATCCATCCATTCATCCATCTATCTGTCCACCCCTCTCTCCCTCCCTCCACTCACTCCTACACTGATGCCCTAGTGGTAGCCAACATGGCTCCCGTGGCGTGCTGAGCATGCAATGCGCAGACTGCACTTAAATGAAGGACTGTTGCGCCCCCTGCTGGAAGGGTCGTCAGCAGACAATTCCCAGCCCCTCTAAGGATTGCTGGGCCTGGGAGGGAACGACAATCCCTAAAGGTGCCACCTTCCTCTTGACGGCCCAGACTCCGTGACAATGAATTTTATCACACTTTGGGACAACTCCAGCGCCAGAGGTCCTCATGGGGTGGCTGAGGTTGCTACTTCTCCCTCCACTCACTCCACTTCATCTTCATAGATCCCAAGTCTCCCTTAATGAACACTTTCCTTGCTAAAATCTGTCTCCAAGTCCTCTTCTCTGGGAATCTAGTCTGCGGCAAACACTGACTAGTCCCTTCTCAATGTCCTGCTAGCCCAGTGACCCCAGAGAAAAGAAAGACCTGCCTCTTTCTCAAAAGTGCCCCAGATCTCACTCCTGGTCTCTGATTGGCTCTGCTTAGGTTACGTCACCACTCTCTGAACCAATCATGGTGGAGAAGACGATACAATGCTCTTATTGGCTGGGGCCTGGGCATCTGGTCAACCTAGAGCCCCTACCCGGGGCTGAGAGGCTGGTCAGTGACTTCCTAAGGGGAAACTGAGGTGGCTACTTCCAGAGGAGGCTTTTAGAACTGTAGCTGTCTGGGTACAGGCCTGGCGCTCTGAGAGCTCAGAGGTAGAGAGAGGCAGGAGGTAGGATGTCGGGCCAGACCAGGAGCCAGCAATGCAGGTCCCCAGAAGAATTGGAGGAAAAGGCCGCTTTCCTGGTCTCTGGTAAGAGTGTGTGTAGCTGGGGGAATTTTATGCAGGGCATGAGCATTTTATTCAGGCATTGATTTCTTTTCTCTTTCTTTCTTTCTTTCTTTCTTTCTTTGATACTAAGGGCTACTCAACCACTGAGCCACATCCCAGCACCCCGTTTTTATTTTTTATTTAGAGACAGGGTCTGGCTAAGTTCTTGCTAAGTTCTGGCTGAGTTGCTCAGGGCCTTCCTAGGATGCTGAGGCTGGCCTCCAACTTGTGATCCTCCTGCCTCAGCCTCCCGAGCCACTGTGATGACAGGCATGTGCCACTGCATGCTGCATAGCCATTGATTTTTGCCAGCGTGAACTGTCCTCCAGTGGCTGTCAGTAGCCAGGAGGGCAGCTGCCCATCTCAATGGCAGGCAAAGATTCTGCACCTCCTGCGAGGAGACCCCAGGAGGCTCTCTGATCAGAGGCCACAGCTTTTCCAATGAGTCACCTGGAACACACACCAAATTAAAGTAGACACTCCAAATGGACCAATCAATAGGTCCAAAGCTAATTTATAAAAGTGCAAGGAGACCCAAGGAAATTTATTTCTCAGTTGCCTTCAGAGCTGGCAGGTTTTCCTTTTCTGAGCTCTGCCCTGGAATGTTTCTGGAAGCATCCAGGGAGACAGGCAGAATCTGACCTCCTAATCAAAGTGCCCTGGAGGAGGACCACAGTGGGAACAGAGAAGCCTGAATATATCTTTGCCTTTAAAGAAGATGGTGATCCTGCTTTTCTTCCTTGGTAACTTCAGTGGAAAGTGGTCCTTCTCTGAGGACCTTCTCTGTCCACCTCCTAACCTCAGGCTTAGCTCCTCTTGTTCCCCGTTCCCAGCAACAGTGAAGGCCCAGCCCTGCCCCAGGTCTGAGACAATCTCCTTGGATGCAGGACATGTTATGACTTGGATGTGAGGTGTCCCCAGAAGCCCCTGTGGAGACGGTGCAGGAAGGTTCAGAGGGGACACGGTCGGGTCCTGAGAGCCTCAACCCGGTCAGTGCCTGGCTCCCTGGGGGATCCGCTGGGGGCACCTGGAGGCAGGTGGTGTGGTGAGGAGGTGGCACTGGGGCCTGGCTCTGGGGACACGTGTGCATCTGGGAGTGGAGTCTCTCTGCCTCCTGGTCCCCAGGGGAGCTGCTTCCCTGCACCACACTCTTCCTCCATGATGTTCAGCCTCCCCTCAGGCCCGAGGAATGGAGCCGGCCGTCTGTGGACTGAGCCCTCTGCCACCCTGAGCCCCAAATCCACTCTTCCTCCTCTATGGTTGTTCTGGCTGGTTCTTTAGTCACGGCAGAGAAAAAGCCAGCTCACCTGGACACTTAGCAAGGACCATCTTCTCCCGTTCCCAGGTGGTACAAATACACCTTGGTTGAGTGGATGCTGGAATGTTCGTCCATGCCTCTGCTGAGTTCCCCCACCTTTGACCGTCTCTCCAGGTGTCCCTAAGGCATCTCAACCCCAGCAGGTCTTCAACTGACCTCTGCTTTCTTCCCCACACCTCCTCCTCTTCCACGAACTTAAGGTCCCCTCTATCTCTGAGGCTACATCTTTCTTTCTTTTGTACAGGGGATTGAACCCAGGGGTGCTTAACCACTGAGCCACATCCCCAGCCCTTTTTCTATTTTATTTAGAGACAGGGTCTCACTGAGTTGTTTAGGGCCTCACTAGGTGGCTGAGGCTGGCCTCCACCTTGCGATCCTCCTGCCTCAGCCTCCTGAGCGGCTGGGATTCTGGGTGCGCGTCACTGTGCTTGGGATGCTCCGCCTTTGTTTCAAGTCCTCATCTTCTGTCTGGACCGGTCATGGCTCCCCATCATGATGGCTCAATCTTCAGTTTCCCTGCAGACCTCCTGCCCCCACACCTAGCTCCTACCTCAAACCCTAACTGTGGCCATCCCATCCTGACAGAAGACCATCCATGTGTCCTTATCTGATTTCCCAAGTCAGTCTGCATGCTGGATGCCCCTCAACAGCCCCTGCGATACCACAGTCAGAAAATGACTTCACTCTCTACGCGACACTTCAAGATGTACTGCTCGCACTTCTACCAGAAATGTCCATCCTATTTCTATTGGTTGGCCCCACCCTGCAACCTAAAATTGCTTCAAGTGCTTCTGGACCTGCCTCTACTGCAGAACTGACCTCTGGGACTAGTTTTGGGTTCTTCCTGTCCCTCCAGACTGGGAGCCTAGGTCTCCTTCCTCTGTGCAGGAACCTGCACGGAGCCACATGCTTGGGACTCCATCTGGGTTTGTGGGCTGCAGTGGAGTTGGGGTCTCTCTCTCAGGGATGCTGGAGTTACTCTGTCATGTCAATTTCTCCTGCACAGCCAGTGCACGCCTCTCATCCCAGCAACTCAGGAGGCTGAGGCAGGAGGATCGCAAGGTGGAGGCCAGTCTTAGAAATTTAGTGAGGCCCTGAGCAATTCAGCGAGACCCTGTCTCTAAATAAAATAGAAAAAGGGCTGGGGATGAGGCTCTGTGGTTAAGTGCCCTTGGGTTCAAATCCTGGTACAAAAAAATCAATCAATCAATAAAATCCTCCCGTCCATCCTGGGTCAGCCCACTTCCAAGGCCTGGGCTGCAGGTTGGCAGATTCTAGCCTCCAGCAATCTGGGACTGGGGAGGCTCCTGGGACCCAGGACTGGAGGCCGGGCAGCCCTGATTTCCTGTCCCATCCCGCTTGGCCCCCACCCCCTGCCTAATTAACGCCGGGAGCGGCCGTCTGTCCCACCGTTCCATCTCGCCTGCGATATTTCTCATGTCTAATTCACCGAGGAGATCTCCTGAAGGCTTTGAAGTCTCCGGGCGTACGAATAAAGATGTCACCCTGGCTCATGCAGCGCTTCTTAATGAGCACGGGTTTGATGTGGAAGCCGCGGCGGCCCGGAGGGAGGCGGCCCCTCGGTTGATGAGGCACCAGCTTGGGCGGCAGGAGGGGAGGGGCTGGCACAGGCCAGGCTGGAAGCCAAAGCGGGCCGGGGGTCAGAGCTGGAGGAAGGGGAGGCAGGTGGCTCTCTGATCCCGCCTCCGCCCTCCCTGGTCCAGGATCCCCAGGTACCCAGATCCAAAGGCTCTGATCAGACAGGAGAAGCTGGCGAAGGACCATGTTCAGGAAAGATGAGAGGACAGGGGACCAGGGAGGACAGGGCTCAGGATGGCTTCTGAGTTGTGGCTCAGCCAGCTCTGGGAGCTCCTGCCTGAGGGACCCCTGTGGCCTCATCCTAGGACCAGGCTGCTGAGAGGCGTTCTGACATCTTAATGGAGTCTGAAGCTTCTCTGACCCTTGGTTTCTTTTTCTGGAAAATGGGCTGATGGGAAGACAGGTGAGACCATTGGTAGAAGAGACTGGGAAGGCCAGGCGTGTCACAATGGTGCTGAAGTATGGATGGAAGACTGTACCTCGGAGGCCAGACCTGCTTGGTGGCCCGGAACACCCTGTCCCTCTTCCTGGCCGTGTTCCCAGGCCGGGCTGGGAGGACTCTGGTGCGCTAAGCTGGGTTGGACGTTGTGGGTGTAAAGACACCTTCTGGTACCACTGGAAAGGAGGTAGATAGTGCACCTGGTGACATCAGCCTTGGGGACATTCTCACTGTCCCCTGCACACACACCCTTGGCCCTGGCACCCCTGGAACCCCGTTTTCCGTTCAGCCTAAGGCCGTCAGTTAGCATTCAGTGATCCCTCACTGTCCAGAACCTTCCAGCGAATGAACTTGGTTGCCATGGTAACAACCCAGGAGATAACAGACCCATTTTGCAGATGCTGATAGGGAGGCCAGAGGACCTCAGGAAGTTTGCCAGAGGTCACAGGGAAACAACCCTGAGATCAATTAGGATTGACTGGCAGATCTAAGACTCCAGGTGGACCCTGGGATTCCAGGTCCTACCCTTGTCCCCTGCCCCTGCTAGCTGGGCCTGTGCTGAAGACCAGGTGACCACAGGATGTGCCACTCAGTTTCCTGGTCCCTTTAGTCTCACCAATCCTCGCAGGGACATATCGTTGCACTGATTTATAGGGAAGACAAAGCTCAGAGAGGTTAAGTGACTTGGTTGAAGTTGCACAGCACTGGTTTCTTTTCCTTCCTCGATTCTCCATTTTCCTACTGGGCTCACTCTCTAAAGAAGCAGTGTGGGCTTCAATCCTTCTCTTTGGATCTGTCTCTGGAGGAGCTCCATCCAAGAGACCCGGCCTGAACTTCAAATGAGGGAGACCCTGTTCAGAAGGTCGTGTTGATTTTACAGAATAGTAACTCTCTATTTCCCAGAGAACCTGAGAACCTGACAGTTCTCCTCCACCCTGAAGGATGCTTGTGGGCCTTAAAAAGTAATTATTAAGCACCTGCTGTCTGCTGGGACAGCACTTCCGGCTGATTGTCAGGCATTTAGTAAGGGCCAGTCCCTTTCTCTTGGATATTGATCACTGGGAGCAACAGGGGAAACCCGAGGGGAAGGGCGGAAGTCTGTAGTAGCGCTGGGGCTGCCAGCTGACTCCTCCCACTGACCCCAGAGCATTGTGGGAGGAGCCAATTTTATCCCAACCAGCTCCCTGCCTTCTCAAACCCCATAAGCCACTGGGCTCAAGGAAAAGCTAAGAAGATTGGCAAGTGAAGAAATGGGGGGTAAGGACGTCACACTGACCAGGACAGGGCACAGAATCCCTGACTGACTGTAGTTTCCTTGAGACTCTCCCGGATCAGCCCCCTTAGGTGGAGCTACCCCTTTAAAAAACCTGCCCTCTCCTGTTACTCCTTTGGATAAAACATCCACCAGCCTGAACGACTGGCTTGCCAGCTTTCTGCAAGAGCTCAGGCTGATCTGTGGGCCTTTGCCATCTTCCCTGTCAGACCTCACAAACCTCAGTACTTATGCTCACCCACCACAGGACCTTTGCCCATGCTATTTCCACTTCTAGCATGTCCTCCTTGCTCCTCCCTTACTTCTTCTCATTTATCTGTCCTGCCATCTAAAGTCTTCCTGAAATCCTCTGCACCCGTCCACCCTATCTCACGTACCCCTTTCTCCCCCAATATGGAATCACTTGTAATTTCTAGAATGTTCTTCTACCCCCCCCCCCCGCCCCCTAGTCTTCTGTCATCCTGATTTGGCACACACTCTAGGGATCTAGATCTGTTGACTCAGAGGACACTCTGTGTTTCTAATTTTAGGAACTCTAAGACTCAGAAAGGGCTGACCCTCTTCTGTCACCAAATGCTACCTTGAAGGACCATCTTGGCGGCTCCCTGTGTGCCGGGCAGAGACCGGCTCCCTCTGCCAGCAGAGTACTCCCTGTAAGAATGAATTCTCTCTTGGGTCTCAGGGCTGGCTCTGCATTCTGATGGGCATTGGGGTGACTTGGGAGGGACAAGTCCACAGTCCACACTGAGGGCTCTTTGCCCACCCAGGGACCTTGGCAGTGAACCTGGGGCAGGGCTGGACCAAGAGACGAGGCTGCTAACTTTCTAGCATCTCTGCGGAGCTCCCCAGAATGGGCCACTGGGGATTTCCAGGCACATACCTTGGGGTCCAGCAGTATATGAAGGTGCTTCTTGTGGGAAGCCAACCTCAAGTTCAAAAATATGGTCAAGCAAAGGAATGACTGGAGGGAGATGAACTTGGAATGATTTTAAATGGCAGCTCTATTTTTGCAAAGGCAAAACAAACACAACCGCCCCCCCCACACACACACACACTGTGAGAAGCAACACTATTACCATTGAGAGCGAAGATTCTGGAGCCAGATTGCCAGGGTCAAATCCTAGCCTTGCCACTTATGTGCTGTGTGATCTTGGGTAACTTGCCCAATCTCTCTGTGCCTTCCTTCCCTCAAAGCTGCAAAACAGGCCAGGTGCAGTGGTGCACGCCTGTCATCCCAGCAGCTCAGGAGGCTGAGGCAGGAGGCTCACAAGTTGGAGGCCAGCCTTAGCAACTTAGCAAGGCCCTGAGTAACTCAGCGAGACCCTGTCTCTAAATAAAATATAAAAATGGCTGGGGATGTGGCTCAGTGGGTAAGCACCCCTGGGATCAGTCCCTGGTACCAGAAAAAAGCACTTCTATAATAAAGAATTATTATGGCATTATTTAATATTTGCAAAAACGAAAGGAAATTAGCTTCCTTTCTTGTACTAGAAATAACAGGAAGTAGCGGTAAAAGGAAAATCCTCTAGACAGTTGGGGCTTGGATTTAAAAATACAGAAATATCAACCAGCCCTCTGGGGCAAGTATTGTCCTTTGCAGGCAATATATATGGCTTGGAGGCTTAGTCAATTCTGTGGGGTGGGGTCATCTCTATCTTGCTGACTGAGGCTAGGAGAATAAAGAATTGCGACCCAGCTGTAGGGAGCAGGGACTCAAATCCAGGCTGTCTAGACACCTCTAAATCTTTTGTGTGTGTGTGTGTGTGTGTGTGTGTGTGTGTGGGATTGAACCCAGGACTGCTTAACCCCTGAGCCACATCCCAGCCCTTTTTATATTTTATTGAGAGACAGGGTCTCACTGAGTTGCTTAGGACCTTGCTAAGTGGCTGAGGCTGGCCTCCACCTTGCGATCCTCCTGACTTAACCTCCCGAGCTGCTGGGATGACAGGCATGCGCCACTGAGCCTGGCTCAATCCCCTCTAAGTCTTGTACTGCATCCCTGCCTCTGCAGAGGGTGAGGACAGTGGCCTAGATGTTAGTCCATGCCTGTCTCTGCCACCAATTTCCTCTGATCATTTTTATTCTCAAGAATAAGCAGTGCTCCACTTTACCAAACGCTTAGAGTGTGCAAAGAACCTTATGAGTCGCATCTCATTAATCTTGCAATAACCCCATGAGCCAGGTCTTGGTAGATTGATTACAGAAATAGATCTAATCAATTCCTCGTTTCTCGTGCCGCCCTCGCACCTTTACCGTGGGATGCTGAGCCTCCCATGAAGGAGTTCTGGGCTGGCTCGTCGCCTGCTTTGGCCTGTAGAGTGGGGCCAAGGGACACCGTGCTGGTTTCCAGCTTATAACCACTCTTGCACTCTTGATTTGACAGCCCGGGCTAGCCTGATGGAGAAGAGACCCTGACCCAGCCACTACCCATTACTGGTCTGAGCTGCAGATTACACCAAGCTACCAGCTGACTGTAGACACATGAACAATACCCAGATAGCTGGTTTTTAAAAATAAATCTGAGTCGGGTGCACTGGTGCACGCCTGTCCTCTCAGTGACTCGGGAGGCTGAGGCAGGAGGCTCGCAAGTTGAAGGCCAGCCTCAGCAACTTAGCAAGGCCCTAAGCAACTCCGTGAGGCCCTGTGTCTAAATAAAACATAAAAAGGGCTGAGGATGTGGCTCAGTGATGAAGCATGCCTGGATTCAATCCCCGGTACCAAAAATAAATAATCCATGTTTCCGGGCTAGTTTGTTACGTAGCGCTCTTTGTGGTCATAGATAACCGATACATTATGGCTTAGTCTTCTTAGGCTGAGAAGGAAGCTAGGTCTAAGAGGTTGAATAGCCCCAAAGGTGGCCAGAGGGGTCCTGCTGTGAACCCCTGACATGTCTGGGGATACATTCTGTCCTTTAATGTCACTTTTAGCTCCAGCATAGAGAAGAAGTTTCAATATCCTGCCCTGTCTGTTTCTCCAGCTGCATTGCAAAGCACCAGGCATGGTTCACCCTCAAAGACACTCTAGGGAGTCCCCCTGAGCCCCTTGGTCCCCACCCCTCCTTTCCATCTTGGGCCACAGGCCCTGCTTGGTTTGGTTCTGCAGGTCAGACTGGGCCCCAGGGAATCAGGTTGGCGAGAATATGGGGACTTTACTGAGTAATTATAGGATTAGGCATCCCCCTCGAAATTAAATGCTACCTCTTTACCTTCCAGAGAAGAATCCCACCCGCCACCCGCTACCATGTAATTATCTGGTGAATTACTCTACGGAGGTCTCAGGGTAATTATGCAAAGAGTCAAAAGCTAGCAATTCTTCCAATCATTACAACCGAGGAATTAGCTTTCATTGTGTAAGCCTGCGGTGCTGCCCCGGAGGGACCCTGCCAGACTCCTGCATCCACCAGCCAGGACTGGGCCTACAACCTTCCTGCCTGCCTGCCCGTGCCCAGCTCTGGGCATGAGAGGGATGCTCTGTCATCGCCCAGAAACTCCCCTGCTCCCCCACCCCCGGGGGAAATGGGTGTCCTCTCTGGGTTACCATTCTCCACCAGAATAGAGACCCCTGGTGTGGAGCTACCAAGTATCTGCTTCTTTTTTGCTTCCAAATTGTGGGTTTCAAGGGCAGGGGCTATAGTTGATCCCTCATTGCACCCAAGCACCCAGAAGAGGGTCTGGCACAGAGTGGGCACCAGCAGGAGCTTGCTTAATCAAGAATGAATAATCATATCTGGGTGTGCAATGGAATCATAGCCTGGAATCCCAGCGACTCAGGAGGCTGAGACAGGAGGCTCACAAATGGGAGACCAGCCTCAGCAATTTCGTGATCATAGCTGGGTGTGGTGGCCCCTGCCTGGAAATCCCAGCAGCTCAGGAGGCTGAGGCAGGAGGATGGGAAATGGGAGGCCAGCCTCAGCAATTTAGTGAGGCCCTGAGCAACTTAGTGAGAACCTATCTCTAAATTAAGAAAGAAAGAAAGAAAAAAAATGAGTTTGGGATATTGCTCAGTGGTTAAGCATTCAATCTCCAGTACAAAAGAGAGAAAGAGAGAGAGAGAGAGAGAGAGAGAGAGAGAGAGAGAGAGAGAGAGAGAGAGAAGGCAATATGAATCAGTGATCAATCATCAATCACGAATGAATTCCAAGTGCCTGATGTAATAACTGACAATCATTAGTTCCAGCCATGCTCAGATGAACACGCTTGCACGTTACCAAGAGGCAGGAGGATGTTAGTTTAGGGACATTGGGCTTGGGGCCGCTGCCTGGATTCAGTCCCTTTGAAGCTGTGTGCCTGCCTCCTGCCTCGGTTTCCCCATCTGCAGTATGGGTTGGTTGTCGGGAGTTAGTGAGCTCGCCTAACCGACGTTGGGGCTGTCACTAGCATGGGACTCAGAGTGAGCGCTAGGAAGGCTTTGCTTCCTTCACCTCGGTGTGTTGGATCACAGGCTGGGTCCTGGCATGGCCAGCCTGAGACTGGGAAGGCATCTGCAGCGGGCCACCCATCAGGGCCGGGAGGTGGCCTGGAGGTGACCCCTCTGCAGTGTTGCAGGTTGGCCTGTTGCTTCTTCCAAGGGGTCCCTGGCTCATTCAGAGAGACCCAGTGGGACCAAGTTTCACTGTCTGTCAGTTTCCTTAGTAGAGTCCATGACAGATCCCGCTGAAAACGTAGGTGGAGCTTAAATAACAATAGCGGCAGCTGTCTTAAGCCGGGTGAGAGGTAAGGAGTGAGAGAAGGGACAGGGAGGAGCAAAGGGGAGCTCAGAAGGTGGGTGCCCAACAGAACACACACCCCTCTTCTGCCAGCCGAAGTCTGGCAAACCCAGATTAAAGCCCACCTCTGCTGCTCTGTGGCCTTAGGAAAGTTGCTGTGCCTGTCTGAGCTCTGGGTCAAGAGCAGCACCCAACCTCTGTTGAGAGCATCTAGGCTGCTACTGTGTGTCACTTGCACAGAGAGAAAATGCTCAGTTGATGCTCTGTGAAATAAGACACGCCCGCCGGGCGCATGCCTGTCATCCCGGTGGCTCCGGAGGCTGAGGCAGGAGGATCGCGAGTTTGAGGTCAGCCTCAACCAAAGCAAGGCCCTAAGCTACTCAGTGAGACCCTATCTCTAAATAAAATGCAAAATAGGGCTGGGGATGGGGCTCAGTGGTGAAGCGCCCCGGGGTTCCATCCCTGGTACCCCAAAAATAAAATAATAAAATAAAATAAATAAAATAAAATACAAGCCCAGCCTTGCTTTTTCTCTTCATAACACTGACACCTGACTTTTCCTGTTCCCTATTCTCTGTGTTCTGTAGGTTCCAGCTGAGACAGGCAGGGGCTCCCCCATCCCCCCATCTTCTGCATAGAGGGGTTGTTCCCACCGGAACAGGGCCGGTGGAGCCCGATTGTGGAACAGACTCCTAGAATCTGGTTCTTCTTGGCCCTTTTGGCTACAGCCACCCGCAAATACGGGCCCCTCTCTGGGGCTGGGCTTTGGCAGGCGAGGGCATGGCTGTACTCCTGGGGGTGGGCAGGACTGGTCCCCTGGCAGTGCCTTGCCTGTGTGGCAGCACCGAGGGGACAGGAGAGCCGTGCTTTGTCTCAGTGTCCTGCCTGGCTGGCTCTCCCCTCCCCCCTCCTGTCAATCTTGCCCCTCTGCTGTCCTCCAGAGCAGAGAGCCCCGTTTCGGAGCTCGCCTGTGGTCTGCGAAAGGCAATCTGAGGTTCCCCGCTGAGCCTCGTTCGCTTTCAATCCTCTCTTCCTTTCCACCGCTTGATCATTGTCGTCAGGCCCAGACATGGGCTGAATGAGGGAGCGGCTCCACTGGAGCCCGGTACAAAGAGAGTATTTTGATGTTTTTATTTCTTTCTAGTTCAATAATTCGAGAAAACACATAGATTGGGTGCTGGGTCCAACAAGCTCTCTAACGACTTTGGAAAACTTGGCGTGGGTTAAAAAGGATGGAGGAGGTGGAGGAGGGGCAGGCTGGGGGACCCTGGGCTGGGGGTGCTCCCACCACGCCCCCTGGGTCCTGAGTTGTTTGCCCCTCTCTAAAAGCAGTGGACATTTCCAGTTTGGACGGTCTTGTCACGGTTCTGCTGCGGGCCGGGTGGGCGGCCGGAGATCGCTGGGAGCTCTCCGTGGTGCTGAAAGAGGGCCAAGGTAGACTCCCTTCTCCCTCCCTGTCTCCCAGGCTTGGAGGTCCAAGCCTACGCCATGCACCGATATTCTTTTATTCAGTAGATATAAACTCAGCTCCTAAGTCAGGTTTTCTCTGAGTTAGATACTTGGGACCCATTTTTAAAACTGACAAATCAAGTTCCCGCCTTCAACCCAGATTCCCCTAGGGTAATGTGTATTTATTTAGTTTTTTTCATTTTCAATTCCCCCCCAGGGAAAATTGAATCCGGGGGCGCTCCCTAGTACCAGGAATTGAATGCAGGGGCTCTTAACCACTGAGCCACATCCCCAGCCCTTTTTATATTTTATTGAAAGACAGGGTCTTGCTCAGTTGCTCAGGGACTGGTTAAGTTATTGAGGCCAGCCTCCAACTTGCAATCCTCCTGCCTCAGCCTCCCAAGTCGCTGGGATGACAGGCTTGCATCATCTGACCCGAGCATTAGTGTTGTGACTGGGGAATGCACAGGCTGTTGGAGAGATCATCAGAAGAATGTCCCCCCTCCCAGATGTGGGGAACCAGAGAAGGTTTCCTGGAGGAAGCAATAGTTCAATTGTTATCTAGGGTAGTGAGGATTTTGCCAAGTGAAGAGAGGCCCTAAAGAGAATGGTTAGCAGAGTGGGTAAGAGTGCATGTATGGGAACAATTATTTGCATCCCTAATGAGCTGTACCACCTTAGGCCAAGGATCCCTTTTGCTGTGTTTGTTTCCCTGTCTCCCAAACATCACACAATTGAACATATTATACACTTGTATAAGGGCTGTTCTGAGAAGTAAATCCTTTTAACAAATGCCCAGACATCAGGAAAAATTGGTTAGAAGTTGAGCATGCTGGGTCACACCTGTCATCCCAGCAGCTCTGGAGGCTGAGGCAGGAGGATCAAAGTTGGAGGCCAGCCTCAGCAACTAAGCGAGGCCCTAAGCAACTCAGCAAGAACCTGTCTCTAAATAAAAGATAAAAAGGACTGGGGATGTGGCTCAGTGGTTAAGCACCCCTGGGTTCAATCCCTGGTACCAAATAATAATAATAATAAAATAAAAAGTTCTATATCTATGTAGCCTATAGAGATATACATATGCACTCAGAATATTCTGCCCATTATTTTATGAAGATGAGATCAAGTGTTAAACACTTATCTCCAAATTGCTTTTCTCACTCAACAATACTTTCTAGAAATCCCTTGAAAGCGATTGGTGGAGAACTAATTAAATTTTCTATATGTAGCGTAATGTTCCACAGAGTGGCTTCCCTCCATCTGCCTTTCCTACCTTGACCCCAAAGGTCCAGCTCTTGGTTCCCACGGACCCTGGCCCCTGGGGCTTCCCAGAGTCCAGAACATAATCTGTTGCTTCGTCTCTCTTACCCAGACTGCTTTGCAGGCCAAACTCCACTTATATTCTCTGCCTGTTCCCAGTGGATCAGACTGGTGGGGATTTGGGAGGATCTGAGAGATAGCAAGGTCATGGTGAAGGGGAATTTGGTTTTGATCTTAGAGTGAGGGGCTCATGGGCTTTTGGAGTCCCCAGACTCCCGGAGTCCACTCCTAGAGCCCTTCTAGAAAGGTCTTTTGGCATCAGGGGAGAAACTTGTGTTAAGATACCTTGTGGTACATGCACACCTGTAATCCCAGTGGCTCAAGAGGCTGAGGCAGGAGGATCGCAAGTTGGAGGCCAGCCTCAGCAATTTACTGAGGTCTTAAAGCAACTCAGTGAGATCCTGTCTCTGAATAAAATATTTTTAAAAGTGCTGGGGATGTGGCTTAGTATTAAGCACCCCTGGGTTCAATCCCTGGTGCCAAAACCCCAAAACATATGTGGAGCCTTGTGGAGATGTGAGGCAGAGACACTGTGGTCCTCCTGCTTCTAAATCACAGCTTCCGTCCCTGGCTCCGCCTCCACCAATGCTGGGAGAGGGGGCTGAACTCACTTGTTCCAGGATCAGCTTCCGCCCTCCCCTCACTGCTTCCTGCTGCTTCCAAAACCTCCAGGTCTCACAACTGAAGGAGAGACAGAGAGGAGAGAGAGAGAGAGAGAGAGAGAGAGAGAGAGAGGGAGAGAGAGAGAGAGAGAGAGAGAGAGAGAGAGAGAGAGAGAGAGAGAGAACAAAAAAATCTGCTGTGGGCACCCTTATGGAGGAAGGTTCTGGTTGACCCCACAAGTCACAAAGTTCTTCTTCCCACTTCCTCTCTGACAAGTCCTGATGATCTGATGTCTCCTACGCTCTCTGCCTGGGGCTCCCACACACCTGTGGTAGGGCACTAAGAGGTAACCTGTGCATGAACAGGGTGGACTTTCTGGGTCCCCAGACCCCTGGAGGCCACTCCTGGGAGATCCTTCTAGAAAGGTCTGTTGAAGTCTCATCTGCCATTCCACACCCGAGATCAGAGGTCATGGGTCATACCCGAGATCAGAGGTCATGGGTCATCAGCAGCCCTGGATGAGGATCTGTATCAAATCCAGTAATGGGAGGTGGAACGGGGTTAACCCTTTGTTGAATTGGTTCTTTTTGGTTATACATGACGGGGTAAACCTTTTGTTTAGTAGTCTTATTTTACCCTTAAGGTTACCTGGTTGTATGGCATGGGATATTGCTTGTTTCTTTGTTTTTGTTTTGTTTTGTTTTGTTTTGATACAGGGATTGAATCCAGGGCCTTAACCACTGAGCCACCTCCCCAGCCCTTTTTCTGTTTTATTTAGAGACAGGGTCTCGCTGACTTGCTCAGGGCCTCCCTAAGTTGCTGAGATTGGCCTCTAACTTGTGATCCTCCTGCTTCAGCCTCCCCAGCTGCTGGGATGACAGGTGTGCACCATGGCGCCCTGCGGGATATTGGGGTTTTATTCATTATAGGAATATAGAGATTTCTTTGTCAATGAATATATTTAAATGAAGGTAAATTTGAAGGAAATGCCCACATAAGGCCCTAGCAGAGATGGGCGACTTAAATCTGAAAAGAATCATGTTAGGACACCCCTAACTTTTCATGTGCCAGTCTTGCGTTTGGGGACAAAACCTATTCCCTGCCCCCGCCACACACACATTGTTTGGAGAAGCTATTAAATTGTGGGACACTCCCATACAAACGGAATTTCCTGACTTCTTTAGAAAAAGCAGGAAACTCATAAAAGCTGTGTAGGAAGCTCAAGCGGGGACGGGTTCCTTGGGTGGAAGCTGTGTCCCATCACGGGGACATGCAGTGGCCCTCAGTAGGGTAGTCATCATCTCTGATTGGAATAGTCCTCCCTGATCACTTTATAGACTGAGCTCCTTGAGGACAGAGTTGGGAGAGGGGAGCATCCCCTAGGGTGGGAGTCCCGGGTAGGATCTCCCTTCTGGAATTCACTATGTCCCTCCACCCTGTCCCCAGAGGGAGGGGTGCGCAGCCAGCAGGGATCTGCCTTGTAGGCACTGAACCAGAGGCTTGGATTTCGGTAGGGGCAATGGGAGCGACTTGCTGAGGTTCCCTCCTGCCCTTCCCGTCCCCTCTCTGGGACTCGGGGTCCCCACCGCATCCCTTCTGTACAGCGATTGGACGCGGCGCTGCGGGTGCGCTGCTGGGCGCTCTCTGCTGCGCTGCCGTCTAGGGGCGGCAGGGGGCGCTCTCGGCCCGTGAGAACTCCGCTCCAGTCGCAGGACAAAGGCTGGGGGTGCGGCAGGGAGCCCTGCCCGAGGGCTCTGACCCGGGGTGTGCAGGCGACCTCAGAGCCCGGAGCCCGATCCCCGCCTACCCCCTGCCGCGCCTCTGCCTCTGGCGCTGCTTCTGGTCCTTTCTCTCCTTTGCACGCCTCCCCTCCCCCACGGCTGTGCTCGCAGCCCGTTGGACTCCATCTGCTTGACACCTCCCTCCCTATCCCGGGTCTCTCGGTGTCTCCTTCTGTCTCCGCGTCGCCCGCCCACCTCATGTCTCTCGGCTGTCTCTTTGACTCAAATAGGGACAGGCAGGGTCTCTTTGTACCCCGTGGATCTCTGGTGGCATCTCTGTCTCTGTCTCTCTTCCAGAGACATGGCTTTAAGATCACAATAGCACCGATGGGAACCAGTTCAGGCAAGCGCAGTGCCATTTTGGGGGGTATCAGGGACTGAACCCAGGGATGCTTAACCACTGAGCCACATCCCCAACCCTTTTTATTTTTTTATTTTGAGCCAGGGTCTTGCTAAATTGCTTAGGGTCTTGCTACGTTGCGGAGGCTGGCCTCCAACTTGCGATCCTCCTGCCTTGGCCTCCCAAACCACTGGGATGATACGGATGGGCCACCAGGCCGGGCTGCAATGGCATCTTCTACCTTCTACACCACAGGTAGAAACATCCAGTGTTTCTTTTTGGAAAGGCCCAGCTTTTTGTTTTTGGTACTAGGGATCAAACCCAGGGATGCTCTCCTACTGACCTACACCCCCAACCCTTTATAAAAAAAAAATTATTTTTTGAGACAGAGTTCCTCTAAATTGCCCAAGTTGAACTTGCGATCCCCTTGTCTCAGCCTCACTAGAATTTAGGACTACTGGGGTGTATGGCCAGGAACGGTGGTGAACATCTGTCATCCCAGTGGCTGGGGAGGCTGAGGTAGGAGGATTGAGAGTTCAAAGCCAGCCTCAGCAGCTTAGTGAGGCCCTAAGCAACTCAGCGAGACCCTGTCTCTAAATGAAATACAAAAAGGTCTGGGGAGGTGGCTCAGTGGTGAAGCACCCCTGGGTTCAATCCCCAGTTCCAAAAAAGAAAAAAAAAATTACTGGGGTGTATCAACATGCCTGGCTGGAAATACCCAGTCTTAATTGGGTCCCCTTCTCTATACCACCCAAACCTGGGAACTGCCCGAGTATGAAACTGGGAGTTGCGCATGCTGGGCCCATGATCCTCAGCGAGGTTTCGCACCCGGGCTTGCAAGCCTGAATGCCAAGCTGGTGCCGATTGGAACAGAGCCATTCCCAGGCTCTGGACCGGGGCCAAGAGACCCTGACCCACCATTACTATGACCTTGCGGCTGTTCCCTGCCTAAGATTCTTCCCCCTCCATCCTCCATTTCCCATCTGAATAAGGCAAGTGTCAGACTCTAGGACATTTTCCAACTCTGATCACCAGGGTTCTAATGGCATGGATCTAAAAGCCCCAGGTTCCTGGTGACTGGACCCTAAAAGCAGGTGCTTTACCTGGTTCTCAAGTCCACACAATGGGATAGGTCTCAACGTGCCCATTTCACAGAGTAGGAAGACTGAGGTCCAGCAAGCCTACGGAGCTGCGATAGGGTGACCCAGGCTCTGACTCTCAAATGGACCTTATTCTCCATCCATCAGGGCTCCTCCTGGGACCAAGGAATCACCATGAGGTGCCAAGCGTTCTTTGTGATTCTAAACTGGAGACGTCATCTTTGTGCTGGAGCTGGAAGCATAACAGATGTGTCGCAGGACAGGACTGAAACATCAAGGGTGGGGGGAGCAGCAGAGAGCGGGAGAACCTCAGACCGCTGCGTGGTGTGGGTCTGAAGCTTCCGAAAAGAGGGAAGGCTGATTGCATAAGAAGAACCTTAGCTTGCAGTGGACTGCTAGAAATTCTCCACCAGCCCAGCCATGAATTCCTGGCAGATTGTCCACAGAGGAGCCCTGGGTTGAATCCAGCCCTTCTGCACAATTGGTTATGCAGAAGGCTCTCTCTGGAAGGCTGAGCCACCTCCCCAGCCCCTTTTTATATTTTATTTAGAGACGGAGTCTTGCTGAGTTGCTTAGGGCCTTGCTGAGTGGCTGAGGCTGGCTTTGAACTCGCGATCCTCCTGCCTCAGCCTCCGGAGCCACTGGGATGACAGGTGTGCACCACCATGCCCGGACAGACCTGCCACTTCCTAATCAGGCAATTCTCTGATCCCCAATGGTCTCAACTTTGAAGATAATCAGTTTCTTGAGGATTTGAGGTGCTGCAGGAAGTATCCAGCAGCAGTCTGGCAGAAGACACTTTAGAAAAGCGATTAGATTATTTTCTTTCTCCAAGAAGTTGGTATTTCCTTCTCCCTTCTTCTCAGAGGTCCTCTAAGACCCCAGGTATCGCTTTCTATTTCTCTTTCCTTGTCTGGAATATGGGACCAATAATAGGCTCTTCTACTTGAGGCTGAAAAATTTTTCCTACTGTGTTTTTGAGCTGAAAATAGTATTGTTACTCTTTGCTCATTCATTCATTCATTCATTCATTCTCTTGCTGTCTGGTCTGGATCATCACCCTACTTTATCATCTGCATCTTAAACTGTCTTGTTTAGGGAAGTGCTCATTTTCCTTTAGCTCCACTAAGAACTGGCCTTTATCAAAATTGTCCACGGCTCTGACTCCAGAGACTGGCTCTAGCCCCTCTTTGCAAAAGATTGAATGTATTCACCAAAAGCCTGTCACGTCTCATGGAGGCACACATTACATTCAGAAACCAGTTGTAGACTAACTATTAAACTATCATATAGATAGTTTAATAAACTATCATGTAGATAGTTGTAGACTAACTATTAACTATCATGTCATCAGCCAGGCACGGTGGCGCACGCCTGTAATCCCAGCGGCTAGGGAGGCTGAGGCAGGAGGATCACAAGTTTGAGGCCAGCCTCAGCAACTTAGGGGGAGGCCATTCTGGACACCTGGCCCCAGACCCTGATAGTCCTCCAGGTGCACAGAGCTGGGGACCTCAGGCAAGCCATGGGACACCCTTCTCCTGCTGCAGCCTCAGAAGTGATCCGTCCCCTCCCCACTCACACCTGCTCTGCCAGAATACGGCCTGCATTGCTGGGGAACCCCAGAGGCCCAGAGAGGAGGCTCCGGTTCTGTGGGCTCAGGACGTGGACATGGGGAAGAAGGTCCCAGATCATGGCTACACCGTGGGGTGTAGTGTGATCATGACCCTGAGCGGAACAGGACCGAACACACTCCTGGAGAACCCAGTCCGCAGGGCCCGGGACTCTGCATGTGCAAAAATACCCATGTGGACTTCTGTACGAATGCCGCAGCCTCTGAGAGGCCAGGTCGAGGGCGATGCAGTGTCGTGCCCCATCCGCCCACCCGTGTGGTCCCTAGGACCCTCCACCAGAGCCCTGGTTCCTCCTGCTGCTGGCCCCTTGCTCCTGAATCTCAGGAAACATTGACCCCTTGTTGCTTGGTCAATCACAGGAGGAAGGTAAGCGGGCCATGGGAACATTTTTGCAAACAGGAAGGAAAAATCATTCCTCACCACTAGATCTACATCTTGTGCTGGGCGCGGTGGTGCACGCCTGTCATCCCAGGAACTCGGGAGGCTGAGGCAGGAGGATGGAAAGTTGGAGGCCAGCCTCAGCAACTTAGTGAGACCTTAGCAACTCAGCGAGACTCTGTCTGTAAATGAAATATTTTTTAAAAGGGCTGGGCGTGTGGTTCAGTGGTTGAGAGCTGGGGCGAAGAAGGCACGTGGGGCGGGATTGGGAAGGGATGGGCAAGCACAGACTCAGCTGAAGGGGTGTCTCCAGGTGCTGTAGTTCAGGAGGAGCTTGAATAGGGTGGCTGGCTATGAGCCCACAGGGACCACCGGGTATGGGGCATGCTGGGGGCACAGGTCCTGGGCAAGAGGCTTTCAAATGACCTTTTCTTGGTGGGGCTGGGGATCAAACCACAGCCTTGTACATGCAAGGCTAGTTATACCCCAAGCTCCCAATTTATATATATACATATTTTTGTGGGTACCGGGGATTGAACCCAGGGGTGCTTAACTCCTGAGCCACGTCCCCAGCCCTTTTCCTTTTTTATTTAGAGACAGGGTCTCGCTGAGTTGCTTCGGGCCTCCCTCACTAAATTGCTGAGGCTGGCCTCCAACTTGCAATCCTCCTGCCTCAGCCTCCCGAACCACTTGGGATTTTTAGATGTGCATCACCACCATGCTCAGCACTGGATCTCTGTTTGGCTGGTTCAAGGCACTGTTTTCTTTGGGGGTGAGTGGGAACAAGGTAGAGAATGTCCTTGGGTTGACATAGGATGCACAATCTACTCTTTAGGATCTCACCCCTCCCCCAACCAACTCTGAGTGATCCGCACCTTTGATCCCATTGACCAGATGCAAACGCAGCAACCAGAGTGTTTCAATAGTTCCCTGAGGTGGCCCAGCAAGGAAGTGACCTCGTTAGGTTCTGAGAGCCAGTTGAGTTCAGAACTAAGGAAGCTCCCCACCGATGAGTCCCTACAAGTCCCTCTCCCTCATCAAGAGACTTCAGAGGGACATCAACCAGCGCTGGAGCCTTTACGGACCACCTTGCCTGCTTTAGGCAATCGCTCCTGGTTCTGTCCCTCCAATGGACGGTGACAAGCTGGCTTGCCAGCAAAGCCCCTGATGCCTATGCTGAGAGGTTGCAGATGGTCGCTCAGGGAGGCTACGCCTGTGTTCTGGTTACCCAGGGACAGATCCTCAGCCTCAGAGGAGGGTCTCCCCAGGCCCCTTGTCCTGGACAAGGACCCCTGGCAGGCAGCACTTGCAAACACAGCGGCCCTGCAGGGTGGGCAGCAGCCCAGATGGCCCTAAGCGCGGATAAGCAGAAAGAATGCGCCCTGTTTGTTCCCCGGATTCACCAGCTGCTGCAGGAAGGCCACTTGGAGACCGTGGGCATCAGCTCAACCTCCGTTCCCCTGCCGATGTCTGGGTGACCTGCAGCAAGTCACTTAACCTCTCTGTGTCCCAGTTTCTTCATCTGTGAAGCGAGGGAAGGGGCTTTGACATTGTGACGACAGACTGAGGCTAATCCTGATCTCATTGGTACTCTTGGGGGAAAAAATGATATATCTTTTTGCTCCCAGATCAAAGTGAAATTAGCAACATTTGGCAATTAATGCATTTTTCCCCCCCAAGACTCGACTCTTAAAGTTCTGAGTGTTTGACTTTCATTTTAAATAGGTGGCTGTCAGGGGGAATCACGTAGCTCCTGAAGAAACACGCAGACGCTATAATTAAAGAGATGCCAATCTTGACAGGTAGGAGGAGAGAGAGGATGCGACTGGAAGAGGGGAGAGGGGACTCCGAGCCCAGTGGGATGGGATTAGCCAGCGAAGTAGCCCCACCAGGGTGGAGTGCTTGGTTTCGATGTGAACACACAGTCCCCCGCTTACACACACTGGGCGCCTTAGAGTTTGCAAGGCACTTTCACGACCTCTGTTTCTTAGGATCTACAATATTCCAGAAAGGCAAATTGTATTCATCCTATTTCACAGGTGAAACAACGAAAAGATTAGTGCCCGTATCTCCTTCTCTTGGCCACAAAATGATACAGTTACAAACTGATGGAGTTCTCCAATTCCACGCTAAGCCCCGCCCCTGAACCAACCCAAGCCCCTCCCAACTCAGGCTGAGCCCAGCCCCTACCAGGCTAAGCTCCTCCCTGACCCAAGACGAGTCCCGCCCCTGCCCTGCTAAATCCCTCGCTGAACCAGATGAAGCCCGGCCCCCGCCTGGTTAAGCAGCACCCCTGTCCCAGCTCAAACCCCGCCCAACTCAGGCGGAGCCCCGCCCACCAGTGGACTAAGCCCGCCCCCTAGTGGGCTAAGCCCTTCTCTGACCTGAGTCATGCCCCCCTAAGCCGCACCCTGAAAAGGCAAAGCCCCTCCCCTGCCTAGTTAAGCCCCACCCTGACCCAGCTCAAGCCCCTCCCAACTCAGGGTGAGCCACGCCCCCTGCTGGGTTAAGTCCTTTCCTGACCCAAGCTGAGCCCGGCCTCTTGCCCTGCAGCCACGCCCTGAACAGGCAAAGCCCCTCCCCTGCCTAGTTAAGCCCCACCCCTGACCCAGGCAAAGCCCCGCCCAACTCAGGCCAAACCCCGCCCACCAGTGGGCTAAGCCCTTCCCTGACCCCAACCAGGGTTAAGCCACTTCCTGAATAGGCAAAGCCCCGCCCTGCCTGGCTAAGCCCCGCCCCTGTTGCACTAAGCCCCTCCCTAACCAAGGCAGAGCTCTGCCCCCGACCTAGGTTGGGCAGAGCCGCTAGGTCAGGCTATCCCGGTTAAGTCGTAGCCAAATTCATTCCACGGACTTAAGATGGGTGGACTCAAACTCCTCTCCTGTTGGGGACAGGGGGAGTTTGGGTCCACGGCGGTGGAGAAGGAGTGCCGGGAAGGGTGTCTGTAAGAACGCTGGTGGACGGTGTGTGAACTCTGGCTCCTCCGAGCTGGGGGACCAGTCCTGAGTGGATCCCTACCACCCAGCTGGGTGGCAGTGGACTGCTGTCTCGTATGAACCCAGCGATGTGCCAGCTGCCTCAGGGTGGTTCTTAGGGGACCTACTATCTGCCGGAGGCAGGTGCCAGAGGGATTGTGCTCCGTCCTGTTGCACTGGATTCCCTGGTGACTGTGGGCAGGTCCCTTAACCCTGAACTTCACCGGTCCCGCCGCCTGCACCTCTGGGCGCATGGGGTGAGATCGCCTGGATGCAGGGCTTCTTCCCCCCAAGGCGAGAGCTTCCTTCCCTCTTCCCTTAGAATCTGGCTTCTTCCCTCCAGGCTGGCTGGTCCTCCCTTCTCCCCGCCCCCATCCCGGGCGCCCCCTCTGACAGGCACCTCATTAGCAGAATCTCTGTAAATAACGCCAACCAGTTAGAGTTACAACAAGGTAGCTCATTAAAGGCATTTCGCTTGTCTCACTTTCCAATTAGTGTTTCTGCGGGTACAGCTGCCGGGACTGCTTCTGACAGGGTACCTTTGGCGTGTCGTGGGGCCTGGGCAGGCCTGATCACCCCAGGGGAGCCAGGATCCACAGACTCAGGTAGAGGTTCCAGATTGAGAGACAGCCCCCCTCCTGAGCCCAGCCAGCCCAGCAGCCTTGGATGGCCAGCATGTGAAAGTGGAGGTACTGTTCTATGGTGGAGGACCCGGATGCTTAGGGCATTCCAGAAATGAGCCCAGACTTGGGTTTGGCGAGCAGACCCTTATATGGTCCATCTCTCTGGAATTTTATTCCAAGTTGCTCTATCAAAACTTCCCTGTCCTGCGTTCCTTCTGCTCAGAGTCTTCCTCTTACCTTCTTTTACCAGTGACTTCAAATTCTTCCATCTCAGATTCTGGAACAATATTCTCCTCCTTGGGTGCTGGGGTTATTGGTGACAAGCAATAAAGGGAATTTCAGGCGAGAGAGGAGGGAAAAGAATGTACCAGAGGGACCAACTTTTATCTATTTCTCTACATTCAGTAAACAGGTTCAGAGAGGGTTGGCCACTTACCTCAGATCACACAGCTGGTCGGTGTCATCGCAGGGGCCGGAGCTGAGATCAGTTCGAGCCTGTTGGAGGAGCTAAGCTCTGATCACTTGAGTGTGGCTTATCTGGAACAGGAAGTTAGTGGACATGGAGAGTAATTTTCCAGTCTTTCCCACCCTCCCTCTCCCACCCCTGGACCTAATCCCGTTCCATCTTTTTCGAACTAGGTTTTATCCCTGACCACACCTCTGTTTTCACTTGGGGTCTGCACTTTCTGCTTCACTTTGGGAAAGGAAACGGGCTCCCTATTTCTCTCCCTCTTGCCGAATCGATAGCTTAGCTGGGCAAGGCAGAAAATGAAATTTACATGCAATGGTTTCCATGGCAACCACGGTGCTGGACCAGTTTCTTCGGCTCTTGGGGGCACGGTCTTCCGAGAGGAGCCAGGTATGAAAACCTCGGCTCCCCGAAAATGTGGTGAGGGTTTTAAACAGATCTAGAAAGGTCGAGTATGCTCGACTACCATCTTTCCTGTCTCTGGGCCACCAGAGGGAAGGGATAGGGACCCTCCTTTTCCCCGTAGGTCACAGGGATGAGTTACGGATACTGTTATGCTCAAATCACCATCGCGAGCCGTTTTAACCACCATGCTAAATGCTGCATCACGATTTTCTTTCGTCTTTGCTTCAAACCTAAGAGGTGGGTACCCATTGTGAGCCCATTTCACAGATGGGGAATTCGAGTCCAGGAATGTTATAAACTTTGCTCAATGGCTCAGAGTCAGAGCCCCCAGAACTGAATCTAGATTGGCTGGACCCCCAAACCTGTGGTCTTAAGCATTCTGTGATAGGACAGTGGCGTTGTGAGTGGCACATAGATATGAACGGACTCGCTTCCTGTTCCTCCAAGGTCTACAGAGAGAGCTGGAGGGTCCAGGTTGAGAGCCCAGCCAGGCAGCCACAGCCAGGGGCCCTTGAACTCAGTATCTTCAGCCCCGAACTAAGGATTAAACCTCTCAGGGGTGATGCGTGGATTAGATGAGATAGAATCGGAGTCGCTTGGAGTGATCCCTAGCACGTGGCCAGTACTCAGTGTTGGTGACTGTCATAGTGTGGGAGAGAGACGAGTGGGAGGAGCTTCACACAGTGTCAGGTGTGTGATGAAGAGAAGGGGGAGGGGTACTGTGCGACCCCAAAGGAGTCGGCTGTAATGAGGTCTGGGGGGTCCAAGAGCCTTCCAGCAGACAAGGACAGAGGAATGTTTGAGGTGAGGAGACTGGATGGGAGGAAGGAGGGAGAGTGCGACATTTGGGCAAAGAAGGCATCTGTCGCTCTTGTCCTCTTCCTCCTTCTTCTTTAAGAACCATTCCTTGCCCATTGTTGGTCTGTGTGGTTCTGCAATGCCTGACTCCACCCCCCGAGTCAATTCTAACCAATGAGAAACTTGCCTC